>NC_069127.1:59987202-60152202 GCF_026914265.1 Mya arenaria
CCAAGAAAGAATTTTTAGAAGGGATAAATATTTAAAAAAAAATTGGATCCGCTTATCTGCTGTGGGAGAAAAGTATATCACTCTTGATGAGATATTTAATTGTGCGTTGTGCATTTGCTAATGAAGGCATGCTCTGAAAATTATTTTGCTGTTGCTACAGGCCAACAGTCGACAGGAAATCAATGTGAACCAGTTTTTAGACTGGTTGAGACAAGAGCCCCAATCTCTCGTCTGGGTTCCCGTCATGCATCGATTGGCAGCGGCTGAACACGCCCGACATCAGGCAAAGTGCAATATATGTAAAACAATACCAATCATAGGTCTCAGGTGAGAGAATTATGACAATCTTAAGCATTAAGAGCATTTTAGAATTGTTTTTATTCAAAGACAGTCGCTAACCATTGGTTCGATATCACTTGGCTTGATTGCCTTGTTGGCTGGAACTGGATGAATGTAAATGACCTATTTTGTTTTACTCTGTATAGGCTAACATTCTCACTTGGCTTGATATTCGCAAGGCTTGAAGTATTTTCGTTGGTCCGTGGAATACCAAGCCAACAGGTTTTGACTGTTTATATGAGGGCTGTTGAGAAAAATACCTGAATGTTTGAAAATAAGTACAAATGAAGTTAAATGCAATCCCTTCGGAAGTATAATAATTATGTATTTCATCAAACATAACATCTAGATTTATATTATCTATGACTACACTTCTATCAATGCATACTCGACGCAGGTCAAAACCATCTCCACATTTTTGAAAAAAAATATGATTTTGGAAACACAATATTTTGCTTTGGAAATTTCCGACTAAAATATCTGATGTATTTAGTGTCACATGTTGACATCATTTCCTGAAAAATTAAAATATTTTGTAAAAAAAATCGGCAAACTTTCTCTTAACATTCGTGGTCATTCAATACAAAAATTATTTAACAAGTCTTCTAAAACTGATAATAATGATACTTCATCAGTTATAAACCTACATTTACAAATATAATAAATTTCTTGTTGAATGATCACTAAATTGAGGGTGATTTTATCAGCTATCAGCTTTCGTCAGAATCAAGCTTAGATAAATAAGTATAAACTTAAACTACATAATTATGTAAAACATCACTATTTAGCTCTTGACATGTCTTGATTTATGATTATATATATATACATGACATATGTGCAATGAACATAGTACTTTGTTTACTAAACATAGAATTACAAGCCAAGATGATAAATAATAACTCTCTTTTTTTCTTAACCAAATTCAAGATTGCCTTCCCTTTCCATGACAGGTACCGTTGTCTACGATGTTTCAACTTCGACATGTGCCAGAACTGTTTCTTCTCAGGGCGAAAAGCGAAACATCACAAGCTCACACATCCCATACAAGAGTACTGCACAACTGTGAGTACTGAGTACTGTTTACAGAGGACATTTGAGTTTAAAACTTATGAGTACTGTACACAGAGGACATTTGAGTTTAAAACTTATCTGAGTACTGTACTTAGAGGACATTGGAGTTTAAAACTTATCTTAGTTCTGTACACAGAGGACATTGGAGTTTAAAACTTATCTGAGCACTGTACACAGAGGACATTGGAGTTTAAAACTTATCTGAGCACTGTACACAGGGGACATTGGAGTTTATAACTTATCTGAGCACTGTACACAGAGGACATTTGAGTTTAAAACTTATCTTAGGACTGTACACAGAGGCCATTGGAGTTTAAAACTTATCTGAGCACTGTTTACAAAGGACATTGGAGTTTAAAACTTATCTGAGCACTGTACACAGAGGACATTTGAGTTTAAAACTTACCTGAGCACTGTACACAGAGGACATTTGAGTTTAAAACTTATCTGAGCACTGTACACAGAGGACATTTGAGTTTAAAACTTATATGTGAACAATTTTGTGAAAAATAATAGATTAATCAAACACTGGAAAAAGCGAAACACCTTGTTTAAGACTGATTTTTATGTGTAGCTTAATAGTTTCATGAAATGCCAATGAATGAATATATATAGATTTTTATCCTATCCTGTTTTCTTTAGACCTCTTCAGGTGAAGATATTCGAGACTTCACAAAGGTCATGAAAAACAAGCTGAAGTCGAAGCGAAGTTTCCGGAAACATCCCCGGCTCGGTTATCTCCCAGTGCAAACTGTCCTAGAAGGCGATGCTTTAGAAAGGTAATACATTTATAGCAATTTTTAAAATGTATCATATTCGTGGTACTCCAGTTTTATAGAATCAGTGATTTTAAATAAAGTTTGGCAAATCATGTGAAGTGTTTAAACTAAGATACTGACAGTTGGAACCCTTTAATAAAAGTTGATATATGCTGACATTATCACTTGCTACTAATCTATTTATTAAAGGTTTAAATATCCATCAGATTGGTATGAGGCCCTATGGCTGAGTGGATAAACTATAGGTTTCCTAAAAAAAAATTCTTGAATGTAAACTGTCGTGTTGTTGTTGTTTTTTACATTAAATGTATTTTTTCTAAAATTTAGGTATCAAAGAGTAAGATAATTATAATATTAGTGTTTTCAGAACGATGCATTAGTGGGCAAATTATTTTTGGCCCCAATTTCTCGAAACTTCTTGAGCTTGACAGGCTTATTATAAGTAGCTTATTTCAATTTGCTGATATATGTACATACTTTAATTGATTTTTGTTGAATGTAAAATGGTTAATTGTAATTATCATAAAGATAATTCCTATCTAAAGTATCAAAACTCTTAAGGAAGTAAATATTACGCTAATTATTGAAACACAAAAAAAGTGAGCTTTATCCTAATTCTGTTATAAGGGACTTATGAAGCTTCGAGAAATTGGGGCCTGTGATTTGGCTAACTCCCATGTTTTTTTCAGGATCTATGGTAACTTAATAAACATACACAAAACCATTAGGGACACATTCAGACTGATTTGAGAATGAATTACAGGGAATCTGAGTTGCAATTTTTTGATATGAGGGATTATAAAACGAGAAACCTTGCATGATCTCATGTCTGATTCCAGTTACTTCATCTCATGCCCAACAATCGCTATTCAAAATCAATACACACTGTTATTGGATCAGCTGCATGTTCTTGTAGCAGTGTTGAGAAATGTACAGTCACTCATCTCGGTGTTCGCTATAAGGGAATTCTTTAAACTTTGGATTGCCTTCAATACGTTTTTTAGTTACGCAGTTTCATAAGGAGAATATGATACAAAACTTTATTTGTTTTGTTGAGAAAGGTTGACGTTTAAGTCTGGCTTTAAGAAATTACTATTAAAAGAAAATGTTTAAAATAGTTTCATTATTTTAACTTTGGAAAAATGGGATTTAAAGTGTTCATGCTTGGCATGAGTAATTGAAATTATAGACAATTTGATGTTATCTTCGGAATAATGTTCATAGCTTAAGACCTTAGATGAGATTATTTGTAAATTTTAAGGACCTTGGATATTTGCGCCATTATTAATAATCATCAATGGAAATTGTGTGACTCATATTTATTTTTACTTAAGTTTGCTGAGTAATTTAAATAATATATACAAACATTGATCTTTACTGGATTGGTGATTCTTAATAGTTTTCATACACTTGAAGTTAGATACTTTATTGGATTGTGGGATGGGAAATTTCCAATGTTCAGATGCAACATGCATCCAGGCGATCAAGTTTGAGGATTATTGGATATTTGATTACATCAGCAGTGTGGGGATCATGGTGTGTTCCCGAGTGGGATGTTGTAATCGATAACGTAATGTTTGTTTAAAATTTTGTGACAAATACGTAACTCTTTTACATAATCCAATATTATACAGTTGTCTTTGAACTGAAGTATTGTAGACTTTAACGTGATGTTGGTTTTAAATTTGTGACATATATTTAGTTACCTCATTGGCATTGAAGACCATTATTATGTAACAACTGTGTTTGGAGGTGAATTTTGGAATCAATGATAAAAAGATGGTTTGAAATCATGTGACAAACATTCATTAACTTCAGTGGTGTAACACGTAAATAGTGGAATTTGGAACATTTTGGATACATACCTGTGGAATTTGTAATCTATTACATGAAGTTTGTTAAAATTTTGTGAGAAATATTCAGTTACCTCAGTTACACAGAGGAATTTTGTCATCTGTTATGTGATCTTTGTTTCAATTTTGTGACAAACATTTAGTTACTACTATTCAGTAATGTTACGAATCATGTCATCATAATACAGAGTGGAATTTTGTAATCTGTAATATGAAGTTTCTATGAATTTTGCAACAAACGTTCAGTGACTTTAGTGGTGTTATGGAACATGTCATATACGGAGTGGAGTTTTATAATCTATTACATGAAGTTTCTTTAAATTTGGCGACAAATATTCGATGTACTGCTGTGAAGGTTGTTCTTTGTGTGACCATTTCACTAACAGCAGTATGGGGATAGAATTTCTCATCAATAGGTATGAGTTATGTTTTAAGTCAAGGTTTTGATATCATTTATATATGACTATTGTTTTATCTTATATCAGTAAGATATTCAAAGCAGCTAGGATTATAAGACCTGTTTGCGGATACCGATTCCAGGCTGAATTTGCAATAAGAATAATAATATCTGTCATGTGTTCCCATTCCGGATAGAAAAATCCAACCTGAGGGTACCTGCGTTGCCTGGTAACGAGTCTTGCCGAGTTACCGGCTACGCAGGTGCCCTCAGGTCGGATTTTTCTATCCGGAACGGATACACATGATAGATATTTTTTCTAGCTTACCTTAATTATTTTTTTTGTGAAGAAACTGCATAAAAAAGCTCATTTTTGTACATTTCACCAAAAAGCGCGTGCGATATTGTTTACCGACGTCATGACGCGCAGTAATTTTTATTCACTGTCGACGTCAATAAGTTCCTTCGATATCAATTAAGTCTTTGAAGGGTTATTTTGTTTGGTTGTGAAGATATATTTTTGCAAAGTTAATGTTTATGAAACTCATCTATTGAAATATCATAATTATGGTTACTTAAAGTATATAATAAAAGAAATAAAAAGTATTACGTCACAGCGCGTGACTCCTCTGGCATGGGGGGATGTCAGATGGGATTTTCCAGCACGGCTGATGTCACCGGAAATGCCTATCTGGTGTGCTAGAAATACCAATCCTCTTTCTAACAAAGCCCGAAAAAGCATTTTATTCTTGATTATGTGTTTAATGTCATTGATGAGTTCAGCTCTGCACAATATGTAGCAAATATCCAACCCCTAGTGGTGTCCAAATAGGATCAGACCGTTACTATCGATTCTCAAATGCAGCATACTCATTTATATTTGATTTTCTATCCAACTGCACAGAAATATACAGCAGCATTGGTAGGAGCATGGTTATTGCATTCATATTCTCACCTTTAAGGTCAAGGTCATAGTTAGAGGTTAATGCTATTGACAGCTCTTGATTGGCTAGGAAAAGAGTTTGCTTGCATCATTTCTGCTCCATATAGTTTTGATAATTAAATGTTTTCTGCCGCATTTAACCTATGTTGTTCCTAACTGCATTAAATGTTACAAATATCTAACCTACACTGTAACAGTCTACAAATTCTTGGAAACTAATGGATGAAGCTTATAATGGCAGTATGACAGACAAAATCCATCACCCAATATTTTTATGATCCCCTAAGGGACCAGTATGTTATGTTGGTTGACGTCTGTCCTGGGGAACTTTTTTATTTGTGTTAGGACCCGTAATTGCTTTATTGATCTGGTTATTATGAACATTGCTCATTGGAAAGATATGTTGGTGTTGGTGTCTGCTAGAGGGAATTCAAATGTATGATAATAATTGGCAAAATGTAATAATTGCACTGTTATAAAGGCCATCCTAAAACTATTGTTTTCAGTGTCCATGACCGGTATTGATAAACCATCCCAAGTCATTTCCTAATATTTGCCATTTACCTGAAAAAGGTATCCTATGGTTAGATGATTATATAACTATAATTTTTATATAACTATCTAAAATAACTTAGTTTTAATATTTTTTTTGTAAAATGTTTTTATGTTAAATTTTTTACTCTCTTTCTTTTTGTTTAAATTTGATTTTGAGCATGGTAGGAAATCGACTTAAGTTAAGGAATATCTTAACATCTTGATTGAAAAACAAAAATGTATGAGCATAATGGCTTCGGCTTGCCATAAAAAAAACAGATGCAGATGGTGGAAAGGGAACCGTTTGATGCAGGATAAATAATTAATCACTATCCTATAGATTTTGTGTGATGAAAGTAGTTAAAACAAGAGAATTTGATTTTCTAGAAACTGATCGGTAAATAATTGATGATTGATGGTTGAAATAAGAACTAAGTGGAAATTGTAGATGAGTTCGTTTCAGTGCAATATTCTTTTATTGATTCATTGGAAAAAAGTCAATGTTGCATCGATGAGGGTGATCCAGGATTTGGTGTTAAAGGCGGATATGCACTCCCTCCATAAATACTTAAAAGATTGTATGGTTTTAGGAAGTTTTTTTTAGTAGTTTTCCAAGCAATTGAGATCTGTATTGTGTGATATCTTGTAGGCCTGTATTGAAGGCATGGATACCAAAATCATCTGATTCTGAGACAAAAACTTAAAATAATGTAAAAACTATCAATGTGAGAGTGCAGCTTTAAGTTCCTACAGATATTGTCGTCAGTTATATTATATGAAACGTCAATTAAGTATTTATGAGCTCTGTGATTGGTTAAAAAACTTGGGTAACCACATAAATATACAAATATAGTTTGGTTTAAGGATTTTATTTGGTAAAGAGGATTTTATTGGATAATGCATTGCATTGACGTCATTATAAATCGCACAAAGTGTATGACAAGTGGAGCTATTTATAGCTTGTCTGCATTTCAAAGAATATAGTCGAGTTATTGATATGGGAGAAGACTAATTTGTGGAAAGACTTGAAAACTGCACATCGCTAAAAAACAATTTATGTTTTACTAGCATGAAACTTTGTACACATGTTCACTTATAATGCAATGCTCATGAATGTAGAGCAAGCGTCAAAAATATGCCCAAAATGGTATTAGTGAATCATCATGTTTATAGCTGTCTTATTGCATTTTTATAAAACTTGCCATTCTCCTGTATTTTCAGCCCCGCCCCATCCCCACAGCATAGTATATCACAAGACATGCACTCTCGTCTGGAACTATATGCAAACCGTCTAGCCGAGGTGGAACAACAACAGGCTACACAGACGCCTGACGTGTAGGTGACCCTTTGTTTGTTAATGAGAGAAAGGAGAATCAATCTTAATTTGTTTATGCTTTGTTTGAGAACAATATAAAGCCATTTTTAAGCAGCCAGCACCCGATTGTATAAAACTGGATGTTTTTTGGGTTTGGTCAAAGTTAGCCAAAATAAATTTTGATTGGTCATTTTAAGTTATCCAATAATCGTAACTAACCAATCATATTGATCAAATTTGCAAACTAGATAACCTGTGGACAACTTATTCAAGTTTTATACAATTAGCTGCATTTGTTAATTGTTGAAAACAATTTTAGAAAATCTTCCACAAGGTTTTAACATGTTCCTCACTTTTTTTATTTGTCATAACTATTTAACAATGATACAGGTTGGTATATTTGATCATCACATTTTGTGATTTAATCATACTTATAAGCATTGTAGCTGTATGTTATAACATTTGACATGTACTTTTAGAGATGATGAGCATCACCTTATTGCCCAGTACTGCCAGAGCCTCAACGGTGACACCTCACAACATGCTGTAAGTAGAATCGCATTATAGTTGCTACAGTAAAATCTTATAAATCTAAGGCAATATTTTTGTCACATTGAAGCTTCAAACTAAGCCAATAAAGGGTATTTTATGGAACATTTCTAATGTAAAAAGAAGATGAGCCCTTGTTTCTTGGTAAATAAGCTGTTAATGTTAATTGTAAATTGGTGACAACCAACAGTCATTTAATATTTCTGCATTTTCAGCTATTAAATACACAGTTACAATCTTGTTATCATGCAGTAAGGGCTATTCCAGTAAAACATATGTCCCACCCCAGGAAGGCACTTTCAAAATGGACCATCCCCCTTCAGAAGTTTATTTGATGAGAAAAGAACCCCCTTTAGAATATTTTTTGAGCAAATTCGGACCCCCTTGAGAAGTTTATTTTTTTATACGTCTTTATGCAAAGATTATTTGCAATTACTCTTTTGTAACTCTTTGATCAGGTGAGCTATATAGGACCTTATAGCTCACCCTAGTTTCTAAGCCAATCATCACCCAGAGATTTTCAAATCTTTGCTCGAATAGGTTTCATATAAGATCACATCTGCATCCAATATGTTAATTATTATAACTAGGTCAACAGACATGGCGCGCGCCAAATGAACTTCGAGCAGCCAATGGGCACGCTGTATACGGCCTTGTTCGATGATTGGCTTAGAAACTAGGGTGAACTATAAGTCGGTTACAGCTCATGTAATGGAAAATAACAAAACTTATTACTGGGCTTCGCTTGTAATAAATTTTGTTATTTTCCATTAATAAATTTGGTTATTTTCCATTATATGGACTATAACCTACACACCACGGTTCTCTTGTTTCTTCATATGTTGCTATAAGTGCATATTAAGCCACATGAGGCTGAAACTTTCACCCATGTAATTATATACAACCTTAAAATAACTTGTGGTCGAAATGTTAAGGGGACGAAACATTCGGATTTATAACATTTACGCAATACGTACAAATTATGATTTCTAATAAAATTCTAGACAACTGTTGTCAATTTCAGGGGTCGACACTAACCATTTTTACAAGGGATCCCGAAGGGACACAAACATTTGAAATCAGGTGTCCCTTCCTGAAATTAGGAGTCCCTTCCACTTTTTACATTTTTTCATTGTTGAGCCTGTTTTAATATTAAATTCAACATCCTTTTACTTTTCAATTTGTAATGCAAGTATAAACCACCATAATCATTATACATGTTTTCAGCAGCATGTAATGACGGGTTAGTAGCACTGAATGGCAGTGAGGTATATTTTGGTCTCTAAGTTGGTAGATTGGGTTCAAAAGCGGGAGAATGTCTAAGTCCCTTTTGTTTTCAGTCAAAAACAGAGATGGATACAATGTAAACAAAAACTTGATGTTGTTACTATTTTTAGATTTTTGGAAAATACGCATAAAATACGTCATGGTTCAGGGTCTTGTCAAATGTCGGTGCTTTTCATTAAGAAACTGTAGGAATATTACATCTGGCTTGTGAAAACTCCAATCAATATTTAGTCGAGCTGTTGATAAATCAATCAGACTGCCCAACAGTCGTAGTGCATACTGAAAGAGCAGACGACCAAAAATTGTGTATACATGTTAATTTTCGCGCCAAAAAGTAATAAAATTTTATAAATTTATTGAATTAATGAATAAAACCCTGCAAATTTTATTTCTATTATTTTTTATCAAGGCATAAAATATATGTCTTTAAAATTAACAAAGAATACTGATAAGTTGAATGCCAATTAACAAAGAATGCTGAATGTAGGATGCAGTTCTTTTGTGTCGTAAATGTTACTGTAAATACTCAAAGGTCGCATCATATTATATAAAAGGTATCGTCAGAGTTGGCATCTTTTTGGGCGGTTCTGACACATAAGCAAAACAATTCCACATAAGTATTTTACCGATAATAAATCTCTGTCAGCTCTGACCTTGTTTAAAATGTAAACAACAAAACGGAAGCGTTAACCTGCATGCGCCTGTGAAATGACCTGTTTATTTATAGATTCATGACGTAACTATAGTCAAATAGTCAGCTATACTTTCGCTTTGATGAGTCCGATAGTGATAATTAATAATATTGTTTTGACATGTGCTGTCAAGAAATTTAGGGAGCCCGAATTTAGGTAATAAATTAATTAAATGCTACTTATTTATTGATATTTAGCGTTTATCAGTCAGAAATTTAAAGTGTCTCGACGGAATACCGGACTTCGAAGTTCAGGTGTCCCTCCTGAAAAACTGGTGTCCTCGGGATCCCGGGACCCCGTTAGTGTCGAACACTGCAATTTGGTATACTTACCACGAAACGTATCCACACATGCGGCGCAACTATTGGTTTCTAGCCAATTTTGTAGGTTGGTCTTCGACCACGACTTTACAAATTCTGGCGCCTCCGCCATCTTGTTGTCTTGTTCCAGACATTGCGAATGTCCGGTATATTTCCATTTTGACCGACGAAACTTTTGTTTTGGTCGGTCACAATGTCCGGTGAAAAATTAAAGTCAGCACCGTTTAATTTTCGGAAAATTTACTTTCAGTTTCTAAATAAATGTTCAGTTATTTTTAACTATTTTATCATGATTATTCAGCGTGTTAATCCGTGTATCACTATTTGTAAACCCTGTTTCGACATGTTTCCGTAAAAGCCTATTAAACGCGTAAGGTTCCGAATTCAGCTCGTAATCTAATACTTTTATTTTACGGAAATGTTTGGAAATTACAAAATTCCGTATGTATTTATTTTCGGCGAAGTGGTTCCCGGCAGTCGTGTTAATTTAAATATGATGATTAATATACCGAGCTGACTTTCTTTCCGCTTTGTTTAACATTGCCAATAACAAGAACTCTACTTTCGTTTTTGCATAAATGTTGTGCCTGGGTTTGACTTGTAGTATAATTCGTTACATTTTATAACCGTACTGTATCTTTAATTTAAAGATGAATTAAAAGAGTAATATCTAGCTGTTCCACGGGTAGACGAACCAGATATGAGTTTTTTTTGGGAGGCAAGGGAAGAAAAAAATTATGACATTTATAAGATCCGAATATTGATTTTTTTTTACATGATGTTTGGCTTTTTTGTAATTTATTCTAGTACTGTAGGACAAATCTAACCAAAAAGATCTAAACCTGTTGTAATGGGGAATTACAAAACTTATTTAAAAAAGAGGCTTAAAATCAAGGTTTAGGATGATGTAACTGAATACTGTTTGTAACATTGCGACAGGTCAAAATTTGGTGCGACAGGTAAACTTTCAGTGTTTACCTGTCGCAATGTCCTGTGAAGAAGAAAAAGTTTTCGCGTTGTCTGCAATACATAGTGGTATCTTAAGTTATAGTTTATGTTTTTCAACATGATTCCTTATCCCACATTTACAGTTGAAGAGCCCAATGCAGATAATGATGGCGGTGGACGTTCACCAGAAATCAGAACTTGAGGCCATGATTCATGACTTGGAAGAAGAAAATAGGTATGTAACATTTGTAGCATACATTGTTGCCTGGGATTTTCTCAAATCAGCGGAGCATTTATTTTGCTATATGAACATTTTAAGCAGAGAATATAATCAGGTTGTTTTTACCTTATATAGAAGGCCCCTTCCCCTTGGAAAATAAGCCTAGTTTTTCCCCTAAAAATAAAATTCAATATTTTATTGCCGAATTGCGAAAAATCAGCAATCGTTTTTTGTCTGCCAGGGGAGGTAAGTTACGCTGAACTTAATCGATTAAACTTATAATTATACACAATGGTCTCCCTTGATGGTTTACGAAATACCGTATTCCATTCTTTTTCAATTTCACGTGCTCGAGAAATGTCACATAACTGGAAGTATTTCAACAAAAAAATGACGCAAAAAATATTCGGAAAATTGATTTTTGCTTCACTGACTGTAAGTCAGCAGGTACATCTTGTCAATCCACTAGCACACAAAATGTGACCGAGTCCGAACATTCTGTTTCGGATGATGTCGAAACCCAGTCCCAGCAAGATCCTGAACATTCTGTTGAGCCTAGTGGCCCTGAAATTTCGGAACCACAGAGCAAAAATGTCCAACTGTCTGGAAGTTTTGATTGTGAAAGCGAGGTACATGTGATCTCTCCACTGAATACAAAAATTAAAAGTAGTGCTGAGGGTAATCTAGTGGAGGAGTTTAAGAACAGGAAAAAAAGAGAGAGATGGACTTGTAATGTAACAATCAAAGATAATAAGATGTATGATAGTAAAATAAAATAAAAAGTAAAACATGCACATTTTTTTACTAAAACGCCGCAAAATTTTCCCCTTCTCAAAGGCCCCAGGCCCCGTCCCCTTTTTAAGAACAAAACCCCTGATATTCCAAACAAAAATAAAACGTAATTTATCAAGCTGTTTTTTGTCTTTCCAGGACTTTACAAGCCGAGTATGATCGATTACGAACGCAACAAGAACACAATAACAATAAAAGCCAAATCGAGGACCTTCCAGGAATCGATGGCGAGTTTCCAAGTCATGACGCGGAAATGCTCGCTGAAGCCAAACTGCTTCGACAGCACAAGGGACGTCTTGAAGCACGGATGAGAATTTTGGAAGACCATAATCGACAGCTGGAGGGGCAACTACAGAGATTGCGACATCTTCTGGATGTGGTAAGAATATTTGATGTTATGTTTTAAAATGAGTTTAGATTGTTGTTTATCTCAATTATGTTTTAAGTTTTCTTTGCAAGTTTCTAGATATGCATGATAAAATGGTGAAATATAGTAGTTCTACCCTGCCCTGCCCAATGTCTGGGGATTTACACTGCCTTCAATGTACTGTTCCGCGTGATAATTGCTTCTAATATTCTCTTCACATCTACAAATTATAGCAGAATTTTTAACTCAGAATTGGGTTCACACTATTTTATCACTCTTTTATCTTCCAGTCAGGAGAGAAGAGTGTTTCCCTGTCCTCATCAACCCACGGGTCACTGCCAACAACGCCCAGTTCATCTCACTCATCCCTCCCACAGGAAAACCGAGAACCAATTCCTGGGACAAGAATTTTTAATCCTCAATTGGAGTCGACCCCACAAATCAACGGGCATTCTGGAGGTAATGTTTCACTGTTAATTTGTAAAATATTTATTGACCATATCCCTGGTATTATTAACTTGTACTCACAGAGGACTCGAGAGAAATACACATTTTAGGACATGTCAACCAAATTCATTGAACTTTAGTTGCAATTAAAAGCATAAACTTACCTGAAGGAAAACTTAACTGGAATGGAAATATTTCAATAAGTTGTTGTTACAGGTATCGAAGACACTAGTGGGCCAGTTTTGGGATCAGACAATAACCTACCACCTTACAATCCCGACAGAGCCAGAGGTATTGTTATACAATTATACCTTGAGACCTTTAAAATCTTAACAAAGTTTGCGCAAGTGATAAAGTATATTGATAACGTGTCTACTTCTGACCCAAGAGGTTGTGGGTTTGAGTCCTACAGTGGCCATGTTCTCCTATTCTCTCACTATTGAAAACTGTAGTGTAACAGCTTATTGATCCTGTTTCTATGATCTTTTTTAGCTCACCTGTCACGTAGTGACAAGGTGAGCTTTTGTGATCACTCTTCGTCCGTCGTCCGTCCGTCCGTCCGTTCACAATTGCTTGTGAACACAATAGAAGTCACAATTTTGACCTAATCTTTATGAAACTTGGTCAGACTGATCATCTCTTTAAAATCTAGGTCAAGTTCGATATTGGGTCATCTGGGGTCAAAAACTAGGTCACTAGGTCAATTAGTAGAAAAACCTTGTGAACACAATAGAGGTCACAATTTTAGCCTAATCTCAATGCAACTTGGTCAGAATGGTCATCTCTATAAAATCTAGGTCAAGTTCGATATTGGGTCATCCGCGGTCAATAATTAGGTCACTAGGTCAATTAGTAGAAAAACCTTGTGAACACAATAGAGGTCACAATTTTAGCCTAATCTCAATGCAACTTGGTCAGAATGATCATCTCTATAAAATGTAGGTCAAGTTCGATATTGGGTCATCCGCGGTCAACAACTAGGTCACTAGGTCAATTAGTACAAAAACCTTGTGAACACAATAGAGGTCACAATTTTAGCCTAATCTCAATGCAAGTTGGTCAGAATAATCATCTCTATAAAATCTAGGTCAAGTTCGATATTGGGTCATCCGCAGTCAATAACTAGGTCACTAGGTCAATTATTAGAAAAACCTTGTGAACACAACAGAGGTCACAATTTTGACCTAATCTTTATGAAACTTGGTCAGACTGATCATCTCTATGAAATCTAGGTCAAGTTCGATATTGGGTCATCTGGGGTCAAAAACTAGGTCAGTAGGTCAATTAGTAGAAATACCTTGTGAACACATTAGAGGTCACAATTTTAGCCTAATCTCAATGCAACTTGGTCAGAATGATCATCTCTATAAAATGTAGGTCAAGTTCGATATTGGGTCATCCACGGTCAATAACTAGGTCACTAGGTCAATTAGTAGAAAAACCTTGTGAACACAATAGAGGTCACAATTTTAGCCTAATCTCAATGCAAATTGGTCAGAATGATCATCGCTGTAAAATGTAGGTCAAGTTTGATATTGGGTCATTCACGGTCAATAACTAGGTCACTAGGTCAATTAGTACAAAAACCTTGTGAACACAATAGAGGTCACAATTTTAGCCTAATCTCAATGCAACTTGGTCAGAATGATCATCTCTATAAAATCTAGGTCAAGTTCGATATTGGGTCATCCGCAGTCAATAACTAGGTCACTAGGTCAATTAGTACAAAAACCTTGTGAACACAATAGAGGTCACAATCTTTATGATAATAGGTCAGAATGTTCACTTTATTTAGCAAAGCTACAGGTGAGCGATACAGGGCCATCATGGCCCTCTTGTTTAATTATTAGTTATCAAATGCAGGTGATCTTGTTAGTAAAATAAAACTGATATCTTTGTATTTCAGGAAGTAACAATGTTGGGGAACTGTTTAACAGAGCTGGCCAAGTGGGGAAAGCAGTAGGATCTTTAGTGACAGTGATGACTGATGACAATGAAGAAGATGAAGACACAAAACACTGACATCATCAGTGATGTCATCACATTCGGAGCACATTTGTGATGTAGTCATTTTGAAAATCCTGCTATGATGTCATTGCTTCTAGGGAATGAATCTGTGATGTTGCTTTTGAGAACCATTAGAAAATAACCTTATTCATCATTTTTTTTTGAAAATCCTGTTGTAAGGTCATCAATTTCTGAGAACATAATTGTGATGTCATCACTTTTTCATAACACTGCAATGATGTCATCACTTCCTGTTATCCTTTTGAGAAAACCCTGCTGTGATGTCATCACTTTGTGTTAACATGACTTCGATGCCATCATTTTGAGAGAACATTGCTGTGATGTCATCTCTTTGCATGAACATGACTGTGATGTCATCATTTTGAGAAAACCCTGCAGTGATGTCATCACTTTGTGAAAACACAGCTGTGATGTACTCATTTAGTGAAAGAAAACACCACAAAAACCATTATGATGTTATCAATATCATTTACTTGTATGCTTGTGTTTGATTAGTGACATCATAGCTTGTGACGACAGCTCTTTCAAAGGATGTATTGAAGCTTGAGTCTAGGATTTTGTTGAACATATAGTCAGTCTTTCTACTAACATAAAAAATTGATGTGTTCATTTATAGACACAAACTCCTAAGAAGTGGTAGTACAGATATCAGTTTCTCATGATGGTAAATAGTCAATATATTTTACTATTGTACTATTACAATTTAACTATTCAAAACAATTTTTATTTTTTGTCTTGTAATGAGTAAATTTTTGCATTGAATTCTGGAAACCAGTTATTTAAGATTGCTGACAAAAGGTCAGATTGCAGTCATTCATATTTACGTTCCAAAATTGATGTTTTATGACTAAAGCGATAATAACGTTTAAGAAAAAAAAAATCAGCAGTTTGGCAAGCAGTTGAGTTCTATTCTATTCTGAGTTATCTTATATGACTAAATTGAAGACATTGCTGTGAAAATCAGCTGACAGTATATATAAGAAAAACCTCAATCCATGAGAGTGCAGCTTTAAAAAAGAAATTGACTGATTTATGTTGATAGTGAATGAGAAAGGGACTTTGTGCCTTATAGGAAAATTATGAAAGAATGGTAGAAAAAAAGGTTGTACATAGTGGGAATATGACAACTCAGTTTTATATATTGGGAAACATTATCCTTGTTTGTCCGAATGAGAATGGGAGAGGTCTACTTGTTTTGGTGACTGCCTCTCACCCAAGAGGTTGTAGGTTGGATTCCCGTCACCTGTCCTCTCAAAGAGAAACAGTACTGGAAATAGTCTCCATAGTGATTTATGTCAGCATGAAACTGTCTTCACAATCGATCATAAAGAGATTAGTATAACCTATGTCTGAGCAAATAGGAACCCCAATGCTTGGAAATTTGTTTTTAGGTGGAAAATTGTAAAAAAAAAAGTTTATTTTCCACACTTCCATATTTTTTTTACATGTTAATGGTTTGAGTGGAGAATATAGAAGTTCAAAACATATCTAAGAAACGATTGCTTGAAAGTTTTTTACAAGTTGAAAATTTGTGATGATTTCTTTGGACACTCAAATGTCAAAATTCTAAAATTATACCCTTTTTTCTTTGACAAAGCCATTTTTACTTTTGTATTACATGTATACATATGATATTGATATGAGACCATTTAACAAGAGTAGATTGTTCTATTCTTTTATGCATTGCAATAACATTTATTTAATAGCATATGTAAGAGATTTTAGTTTGATGTTCTGTGCTTATCAGCACAGCCAAAATGAGTTGTGAAAAAAACATTAACATAAAGGATGTAAGGCAAAAATTGTATGCAATTGAAAAATGTTCAACATTATTATGTTTTATATTTTATTTTATTGAATTTTTACTAGTGCGTAAACATCTTTATTTCCTAATTACCCATGTGTTGTAAATAGATGCATACAGGACTACAATGGATAGCCATTTATTTATTGAGGTGCTATGGTATAAATGCATGTTTTAAAATTTGAATAAGTACTTTGAAGCGAGTCTTTATAGATAGGCACAATTTATTATAATGTATGTATAGTAATAAATTCCCCATGCCTTCTTAGAATACTGGTTAAGTTATAGTAGCTTCCCAAATGTCAGTTTAAAAATACTATGATAATAGTAGACTGGCTCCTTATAAGATAATTTAAAGCCAATTATAGGATGTCTATTTATTATTATAATCTTTTTATAGAACTGATTTTGGAATTTTATATTAGTTTATTAGCTACTGGAATTAGCTAGCTTTATAATAACATACATATAATTTATCATTTACATGTATACAATCTTGTATGTATGAATTAATATATATACTTATGTAGTTCTATGGTAGTGTGCACAAGGTTTATATGTGGAATTATACATGTATATTTCATTTAATGTGCACAATGAATCAGAATGTATAATTAAGAGTCACATTACTTTAATGTATAATTAATAGTCACACATTTGTATTAAAAATGCTTTATCTGAGACTTTAATAGATTTTGTTTCATTTGTAATTGTCATTAGTGTTATCTGAAGACCTTCAAGATTAATAATAATATGCTGATTTTAGGCATCCAAGATTATTGGGTATTTGACGATAAGTGCATAAAGTAATGGGTATTTTAACATAAATGCAGAAAAGAAGATATATATATATATATATATATATATATATATATGTATATATAAAAATAATATGCCTATTTTAGGCACCTTAGATTATTGGGCATTTTACTATAAATGCAAAAAGTTATTAGGTATTTTACCATGCATACATAAAGTTATTAGGTTTGTTACCATGAATACATAAAGTTATTACGTTTTTTACCATGAATATATAAAGTTATTAGGTATTTTACCATGAATACATAAAGTTATTACGTTTTTTACCATGAATATATAAAGTTATTAGGTATTTTACCATGAAAGGATTAAATTATTGGGTATTTGGGTAATACCTTAGGTACATTTTCATTTTACGTTTTAAAAATGGAAAAGGTAATTTGGTATGTTATCCTTCTCCTAATATTTCCCCTCTTTATACATGTAAGCGAGCTGATAGGATATACTTGTTTTAGAAAAAATGGTTTTGTGTTCAAATTGTGATGATCATTTGATTGAATAAACATAAATAATTCATGCAAATAAATTTAATAACAAATAAAATATGGCTTGTTGTTTATCATTAAACTGCTGCAGAAATGTGTTGCTATAATTTTATTGCTATTTAATAATTGTGATATCTGTAATATATTGTATGCCAAAGCACAGAAAGCCGATGGCAAAGCTCTTCCATTTTTCGCTGTTTGTCAAGGGTCATGACTATTCAGTTATTTTCATGCATTGCGACACATGTGTGAGCCCATGTGCGGTGAGAGGGACATAGTTGTCTCAATGGGAAGTTCGTGTGTATGCGTCCGTCAGGACTTAACGCAGATCAGGCTGTATCTTGACCATTCATTGTAGGATTTTCAAATAACTTGTCATGAAGGTTCACCATGATGAGGTGGCATGTCGTGCACAAGACTTAGGTCTGTACGCCAAAGGTCACGGTTACAGGTAAGGTGTTGAAATGATCCTTGTCTGGGCTGTATCTTGACCATTCATTTTAGGATTTTTGAAAAAAACTTGGCGTGGAGGTTCACAGTGTCGCAGGTTTCAGTTTGTCTTTCCGTCAAGCCGGCCTGAACCTCGCCCTGTTTGTATCTTTGCCATGCATTATAGGGATATAAAAGGTATATAAAAAAAACTTGGTGTGGAGGTTCACCATTTTGAGGCGAAGTGTCGCAGGTTTCACGGATGTGCGTTTATCTGTCCGTCAAGCCGGCCTGAACCTCGTCCTGGCTTTATCTTTACCATGCAAAAAAAATATATATCCGCTAATTGTTCATCACAATGATATTCTGAGTTGCAATTGCATGGCAGAGCATTATGTCTGTGTCAAAGGCTCTTCCGATTGGCTCGACATGTTGCCATTTGGCGTCTAATCGAATTACTTTTAAGGTTAATATTATTGCTTGACAACACTTTTAGCACTTTAACTATTACACTACAATTCATTTATTCGAAAAGAGGCCCAGCTGAAACTCAAGAGTATTTTTTTTTGAGAAAATTACCTTTTGTCACCATATAAGATTCTAACAATGTAAAACAATTACACTTACTTGTATCCGACTTTTGGTAACATTTGCTGCGTCAAATCTTATATATATATATATATATATGTGACTATTGAGGTTATGCAATCAAGAACTAGGCCCTATAATATACATATCGTATGACTTCTAACATTATGCAAGATAGTACTGGGCCCCATATTATACATATTGTATGACTTCTGACGTTATGCAATATAGAACTGGGCCCCATATTATACATATCGTTTGACTTCTGACATTATGCAATATAGTACTGGGCCTCATATTATAAATATCGTTTGACTGCTGACGTTTTGCAATATAATACTTGGTCTCATGTTTTACATATCGTATGACTTCTGACTATATGTAATATAGTACTGAGCCTCATGCATATCGCATGACTTCTTTCTATATCTAATATAGTACTAGGCCTCATATTATACATATCGTATGACTTCTGACTATATGTTATATAGTACTAGGTCTCATATTGTACATATCGTATGACTTCTGACTATATGTTATACAGTACTAGGTCTCATATTGTACATATCGTATGACTGCTGACTATATGTAATATAGTACTAGGCCTCATATTGTACATATCGTATGACTTCTGACTATATGTTATATAGTACTGAGCCTCATGCATATCGCATGACTTCTTTCTATATCTAATATAGTACTAGGCCTCATATTGTACATATCGTATGACTTCTGACTATATGTAATATAGTACTGAGCCTCATGCATATCGCATGAATTCTTTCTATATCTAATATAGTACTAGGCCTCATATTATACATATCGTATGACTTCTGACTATATGTTATATAGTACTAGGCCTCATATTGTACATATCGTATGACTTCTGACTATATGTTATATAGTACTAGGCCTCATATTGTACATATCGTATGCCTTCTGACTATATGTTATATAGTACTAGGCCTCATATTGTACATATCGTATGACTTCTGACTATATGTTATATAGTACTAGGCCTCATATTGTACATATCGTATGACTTCTGACTATATGTTATATAGTACTAGGCCTCATATTGTACATATCGTATGACTTCTGACTATATGTTATATAGTACTAGGTCTCATATTGTACATATCGTATGACTTCTGACTATATGTAATATAGTACTAGGCCTCATATTGTACATATCGTATGACTTCTGACTATATGTAATATAGTACTAGGCCTCATATTGTACATATCGTATGACTTCTGTCTATATGTTATATAGTACTAGGCCTCATATTGTACATATCGTATGACTTCTGTCTATATGTTATATAGTACTAGGCCTCATATTGTACATATCGTATGACTTCTGACTTTATGTAATATAGTACTAGGTCTCATATTGTACATATCGTATGACTTCTGTCTATATGTTATATAGTACTAGGCCACATATTGTACATATCGTATGACCTTTGACTATATGTAATATAGTACTAGGCCTCATATTGTACATATCGTATGACTTCTGTCTATATGTTATATAGTACTAGGCCTCATATTGTACATATCGTATGACTTCTGACTATATGTAATATAGTACTAGGCCTCATATTGTACATATCGTATGACTTCTGTCTATATGTTATATAGTACTAGGTCTCATATTGTACATATCGTATGACTTCTGTCTATATGTAATATAGTACTAGGCCTCATATTGTACATATCGTATGACTTCTGTCTATATGTAATATAGTACTAGGCCTCATATTGTACATATCGTATGACTTCTGTCTATATGTAATATAGTACTAGGTTTCATATTGTACATATCGTATGACTTCTGACTATATGTTATATAGTACTAGGCCTCATATTGTACATTTCGTATGACTTCTGTCTATATGTTATATAGTACTAGGCCTCATATTGTACATATCGTATGACTTCTGCCTATATGTAATATAGTACTAGGCCTCATATTGTACATATCGTATGACTTCTGACTATATGTAATATAGTACTAGGTCTCATATTGTACATATCGTATGACTTCTGTCTATATGTTATATAGTACTAGGCCTCATATTTTACATATCGTATGACTTCTGACTATATGTAATATAGTACTAGGTCTCATATTGTACATATCGTATGACTTCTGACTATATGTTATATAGTACTAGGTCTCATATTGTACATATCGTATGACTTCTGACTATATGTTATATAGTACTAGGCCTCATATTGTACATATCGTATGACTTCTGACTCTATGTTATATAGTACTAGGCCTCATATTGTACATATCGTATGACTTATGTCTATATGTAATATAGTACTAGGCCTCATATTGTACATATCGTATGACTTCTGACTATATGTAATATAGTACTAGGCCTCATATTGTACATATCGTATGACTGCTGACTATATGTAATATAGTACTAGGTCTCATATTGTACATATCGTATGACTTCTGACTATATGTAATATAGTACTAGGTCTCATATTGTACATATCGTATGACTTCTGTCTATATGTAATATAGTACTAGGTCTCATATTGTACATATCGTATGACTGCTGACTATATGTAATATAGTACTAGGTCTCATATTGTACATATCGTATGACTTCTGACTATATGTAATATAGTACTAGGCCTCATATTGTACATATCGTATGACTGCTGACTATATGTAATATAGTACTAGGCCTCATATTGTACATATCGTATGACTTCTGTCTATATGTTATATAGTACTAGGCCTCATATTGTACATATCGTATGACTTCTGACTATATGTAATATAGTACTAGGCCTCATATTGTACATATCGTATGACTTCTGTCTATATGTAATATAGTACTAGGCCTCATATTGTACATATCGTATGACTTCTGACGTTATGAAATATAGTTCTAGGCCTCATATTGTACATATCGT
Source organism: Mya arenaria (assembly GCF_026914265.1). Classification (NCBI taxonomy): domain Eukaryota; kingdom Metazoa; phylum Mollusca; class Bivalvia; order Myida; family Myidae; genus Mya; species Mya arenaria. The sequence goes on from NC_069127.1 coordinate 60,009,155, forward strand.
ATGACTTCTGACGTTATGCAATATAGTACTAGGCCTCATATTATACATATCGTATGACTTCTGACGTTAGGCAATATAGTACTAGGCCTCATATTGTACATATCGTATGACTTCTGACGTTATGCAATATAGTACTAGGCCTCATAGTATACATATCGTATGACTTCTGACGATATGCAATATAGTACTAGGCCTCATATTGTACACTCATAGTGTACATATCGTATGACTTCTGACTATATGCAATATAGTACTAGGCCTCATATTGTACATATCGTATGACTTCTGACTATATGCAATATAGTACTAGGCCTCATATTGTACATATCGTATGACTTCTGACGTTATGCAATATAGTACTAGGCCTCATATTGTACATATCGTATGACTTCTGACGTTATGCAATATAGTACTAGGCCTCATATTGTACATATCGTATGACTTCTGACGTTATGCAATATAGTACTAGGCCTCATAGTATACATATCGTATGACTTCTGACGTTATGCAATATAGTACTAGCCCTCATATTGTACATATCGTATGACTTCTGACGTTATGCAATATAGAACTGGGCCCCATATTATACATATCGTTTGACTTCTGACATTATGCAATATAGTACTTGGCTTCATATTATACTTATCGTATGACTTCTGACATTATGCAATATAGTACTGGGCCTCATATTATAAATATCGTTTGACTGCTGACGTTTTGCAATATAACACTTGGTCTCATGTTTTACATATCGTATGACTTCTGACTATATGTAATATAGTACTGAGCCGCATATTATGCATATCGCATGACTTCTTTCTATATCCAATATAGTACTAGGCCTCATATTATTCATAGCGTATGACTTCTGTCTATATGTAATATAGTACTAGACCTCATATTGTACATATCGTATGACTTCTGACTATATGTAATATAGTACTGAGCCCCATATTATGCATATCGCATGACTTCTTTCTATATCCAATATAGTACTAGGCCTCATATTATTCATAGCGTATGACTTCTGACTATGTACAATATAGTACTAGGTCTCATATTGTACATATCGTATGACTTCTGTCTATATGTAATATAGTACTAGGTCTCATATTGTACATATCGTATGACTTCTGACTATATGTTATATAGTACTAGGCCTCATATTGTACATATCGTATGACTTCTGACTATATGTAATATAGTACTAGGCCTCATATTGTACATATCGTATGACTTCTGTCTATATGTAATATTGTACTAGGCCTCATATTGTACATATCGTATGACTTTTGTCTATATGTTATATAGTACTAGGCCTCATATTGTACATATCGTATGACTTCTGACTATATGTAATATAGTACTAGGTCTCATATTGTACATATCGTATGACTTCTGTCTATATGTTATATAGTACTAGGCCTCATATTGTACATATCGTATGACTTCTGTCTATATGTTATATAGTACTAGGCCTCATATTGTACATATCGTATGACTTCTGTCTATATGTAATATAGTACTAGGCCTCATATTGTACATATCGTATGACTTCTGACTATATGTTATATAGTACTAGGCCTCATATTGTACATATGGTATGACTTCTGTCTATATGTTATATAGTACTAGGCCTCATATTGTACATATCGTATGACTTCTGACTATATGTAATATAGTACTAGGCCTCATATTGTACATATCGTATGACTTCTGACTATATGTAATATAGTACTAGGCCTCATATTGTACATATCGTATGACTTCTGTCTATATGTAATATAGTACTAGGCCTCATATTGTACATATCGTATGACTTCTGTCTATATGTTATATAGTACTAGGTCTCATAATGTACATATCGTATGACTTCTGACTATATGTAATATAGTACTAGACCTCATATTGTACATATCGTATGACTTCTGTCTATATGTTATATAGTACTAGGCCTCATATTGTACATATCGTATGACTTCTGACTATATGTAATATAGTACTAGGCCTCATAGTATACATATCGTATGACTTCTGACTATATGTAATATAGTACTAGGCCTCATAGTATACATATCGTATGACTTCTGACTATATGTAATATAGTACTAGGCCTCATAGTGTACATATCGTATGACTTCTGACTATATGTAATATAGTACTAGGCCTCATAGTGTACATATCGTATGACTTCTGACTATATGTAATATAGTACTAGGCCTCATAGTATACATATCGTATGACTTTTGACTATATGTAATATAGTACTAGGCCTCATATTGTACATATCGTAAGACTTCTGTCTATATGTAATATAGTACTAGGCCTCATATTGTACATATCGTATGACTTCTGACTATATGTAATATAGTACTAGGCATCATAGTATACATATCGTATGACTTCTGTCTATATGTTATATAGTACTAGGTCTCATATTGTACATATCGTATTACTTCTGTCTATATGTAATATAGTACTAGGCCTCATATTGTACATATCGTATGACTTCTGACTATATGTAATATAGTACTAGGCCTCATATTGTACATATCGTATGACTTCTGGTATGACTTCTGACTATATGTAATATAGTACTAGGCCTCATAGTATACATATCGTATGACTTCTGACTATATGTAATATAGTACTAGGCCTCATAGTATACATATCGTATGACTTCTGACTATATGTTATATAGTACTAGGCCTCATAGTGTACATATCGTATGACTTCTGACTATATGTTATATAGTACTAGGCCTCATAGTGTACATATCGTATGACTTCTGACTATATGTAATATAGTACTAGGCCTCATAGTGTACATATCGTATGACTTCTGACTATATGTAATATAGTACTAGGCCTCATAGTGTACATATCGTATGACTTCTGTCTATATGTTATATAGTACTAGGCCTCATATTGTATATATCGTATGACTTCTGTCTATATGTTATATAGTACTAGGCCTCATATTGTACATATCGTATGACTTCTGACTATATGTAATATAGTACTAGGCCTCATATTGTACATATCGTATGACTTCTGACTATATGTAATATAGTACTAGGCCTCATAGTGTACATATCGTATGACTTCTGTCTATATGTTATATAGTACTAGGTCTCATATTGTACATATCGTATGACTTCTGTCTATATGTAATATAGTACTAGGCCTCATATTGTACATATCGTATGACTTCTGACTATATGTAATATAGTACTAGGTCTCATATTGTACATATCGTATGACTTCTGACTATATGTAATATAGTACTAGGCCTCATATTGTACATATCGTATGACTTCTGACTATATGTAATATAGTACTAGGTCTCATATTTTACATATCGTATGACTTCTGTCTATATGTTATATAGTACTAGGTCTCATATTGTACATATCGTATGACTTCTGACTATATGTAATATAGTACTAGGCCTCATATTGTACATATCGTATGACTTCTGTCTATATGTTATATAGTACTAGGTCTCATATTGTACATATCGTATGACTTCTGACTATATGTAATATAGTACTAGGCCTCATATTGTACATATCGTATGACTTCTGTCTATATGTAATATAGTACTAGGCCTCATATTGTACATATCGTATGACTTCTGACTATATGTAATATAGTACTAGGCCTCATATTGTACATATCGTATGACTTCTGACTATATGTAATATAGTACTAGGCCTCATATTGTACATATCGTATGACTTCTGTCTATATGTTATATAGTACTAGGCCTCATATTGTACATATCGTATGACTTCTGTCTATATGTTATATAGTACTAGGCCTCATATTGTACATATCGTATGACTTCTGTCTATATGTTATATAGTACTAGGCCTCATATTGTACATATCGTATGACTTATGACTATATGTAATATAGTACTAGGCCTCATATTGTACATATCGTATGACTTCTGACTATATGTAATATAGTACTAGGCCTCATATTGTACATATCGTATGACTTCTGTCTATATGTTATATAGTACTAGGCCTCATATTGTACATATCGTATGACTTCTGTCTATATGTTATATAGTACTAGGCCTCATATTGTACATATCGTATGACTTCTGTCTATATGTTATATAGTACTAGGCCTCATATTGTACATATCGTATGACTTCTGACTATATGTTATATAGTACTAGGCCTCATATTGTACATATCGTATGACTTCTGACTATATGTAATATAGTACTAGGCCTCATATTGTACATATCGTATGACTTCTGACTATATGTAATATAGTACTAGGCCTCATATTGTACATATCGTATGACTTCTGACTATATGTAATATAGTACTAGGCCTCATAGTATACATATCGTATGACTTCTGACGTTATGAAATATAGTTCTAGGCCTCATATTGTACATATCGTATGACTTCTGACATTATGAAATATAGTACTAGGCCTCATATTGTACATATCGTATGACTTCTGACTATATGTAATATAGTACTAGGCCTCATAGTATACATATCGTATGACTTCTGACGTTATGAAATATAGTTCTAGGCCTCATATTGTACATATCGTATGACTTCTGACGTTATGCAATATAGTACTAGGCCTCATATTATACATATCGTATGACTTCTGACGTTATGCAATATAGTACTAGGCCTCATAATGTTCATATCGTATGACTTCTGACGTTATGCAATATAGTACTAGGCCTCATATTGTACATATCGTATGCCTTCTGACTATATGCACTATAGTACTAGGCCTCATAGTATACATATCGTATGACTTCTGACTATATGCAATATAGTACTAGGCCTCATAGTATACATATCGTATGACTTCTGACTATATGCAATATAGTACTAGTCCTCATAGTATACATATCGTATCACTTCTGATGTTATGCAATATAGTTCTAGGCCTCATAGTATACATATCGTATGACTGCTGACATTATGCAATATAGTACTGAGCCTCATATACAGATCGTATGACTTCTGACATGATGCAATAGTAATCTAGGCCATATGATATGTAGTACATGTTGTTTGTCTTCTCATATTTTATACTTTTTGTTTTTAGCTCGTGTTATACATTTCGTATGTCGTCTGACATTCTGTACTATATTTCTTAACCTCATGTAATACAATGGCATATGCTTTCTGACATCAAGTACTGAACTTTTAGACCTCATGGCTGATTTCTGACATTATGTACTATTGTAGTTGACCTCGTGCAATAAATGAACTATGACTTATGACAGTTTTATAGTTAAGTACTAAGACTTATGTTACACTGCGATTTCAAATCACTTCTGACATTATTTGAAATGTTGCTGTCATCAAAATGAAAGAAACACAACCTCAACATTGTATAGACATTTTATTCAACATGCATCATATTTCAACCAAAGCTTGCAAATAAAAAGCTGTTCATGTGAATAAGAATCAGGTTTACTATTAGTTTTAAAACTACTGTTTTTCTTCAAGTATTTACTCATGAAATATTCAAAACTGCTTATGAAAACAACAAAAATGACACAAATTATCTGTAGTATTTGTTCTTATAGCACAGAGCTAAATACAGCCTGGTTTATACACAGCAATGAATGTTCCCGATTGTGACCATTTTATCGCTATCGAAATATTCAAAAAGACAAAATTCTCACAGTTGAAAACAGTTTGTATTAATACATAGGCTAATATGTACATTATGTTAGCAAAATAAACTGTAGTCATAGACATGTATATATAGTTTCAATCTTTAAAGATGCACTCTCACTGATTTACCGTTTTACAACTTTCTTATTTTTTGTCATTGAAAGAGGAAATTTTTGCGTGAATATCTGCAAACTAATGATAAATGATAACTGACAAAAGATCAGAGCGCGCAGATTTGCATATTTCCTTTTAAAAATTAATGTTTTATGGCTTAGTTGCCAAAACGTTCAATCTGTGAGAGTGCAGCTTTAATAAAGATGCACTATTACTCCCAACATAGATTTAACACATTTAATACAATTGTTCTAATATACCAAAAAGGATGAACAAATGTCGAAAAAAAATGGTTCTTTTGAAGGATACCGAGTTTAGTTTAAAAAGAAATGCGCAGAAAACACGGTATTTCTACCTTAGGAGACCATAGTAAATCGCAGTAAATCTTTTAGCATTCACCAATCATTTAATATCTTTGCGCTTTCAGCTATTAAATACAGAGTTTTAATATTGTTAATAGTAATTAATAATTTGCAGAAATGCATTATTTACTAAGAAGTTGAGGGTGTATCACTCAAAAATTATGTTTGTTTTACATGTGTATGTATTGATTTTGAGTAAGAGTGCCACTTTAAAGACACACACATAGTTCATAATAATACTTCGCTGGGAACCTCGGCTAAACGGGCACAAATTGAGGGATTAGACTATGTAGAAAAGATTGTTGTAAATCCTTTCATATGTTTACTTAAGTAATTTCCAAGTAAAGATGATTTGAAAAGAGGTATACAGATTAATCAACCCGGTAACCAAATCAAACTTAATATACCATAGAAAATATAAAAGAGCCAAATCATTCAAAGTTGATATAACATTGAACATGACCAACTCATTCAGGATACATTTAATATAGTAAATGTGTGCGATCAAATCGTTCAAGCTAAAATAATATAGCAAATATCATTTATTTGACTAAATTATTCAAACTAAATAATATATATCATTCAAACTCCATATAACATTAAAAATATAAGTGACCAAATCATTCAATCTTTATATAACATAGCAAATAGCATTGACTAAATCATTCAAACTCCATAATTATAACATTGCGTGTATTGGTTGACAAATCATTCAAACTTTATATAACATAGAAAATATAAGAAACCCAAATCATTAAAACTGCATATATTGTTGAAAACACAAGTGACAAAATCATTGAAATCGAATATCTCATAGCAAATACTTATAACCAAATAATTTAAACTAAATACAACACAGAAAGTATAAGTGATTTTTTTTTTATTTCAAAATCAATATATCATAGCAAATACTAATGACCTTATCATTCAAACTAAATACAACACAGAAAGTAAAAATGAACAAATCTTTCAAAATTAATATACCATAACAAATATTAGAGACTAAATCTTTCAAACTCTATTAAACATAGCAAATGTAAGTGACCTAAATATTCTTCCTATACCACAAAGAATTTAGTAGTGACTAAATCATTCAAACTTTATTTAACATATACATAATAAGCTACTGTTACTTGAGAAATAGTAATAATAAAACGATAAGTGGTTGAACTATTTAATCAAATACAACCCACGTATTGGTGTTCACTTATATCAGCTGATGATGAATGGAAAATTAAAAAAATAGTTTGTCACTAGGGGTTAAAGCAATGTATTAACCTAACCATAGTAAGAGATGAAGGTACATTTAATTAATATCATTTCTGACTAAATCATTCAAAGAATACAACACACGCAGTGACATGTTTCACTAGAAGAAACGTATTTTACTAAACTTTAAAATTAACAAACTGCTTGAAAATCATTTCTTATTTTTTCTACAAATATAGGCATTTGATCATTTCATACTTAAAATACTACAAACCATATAAAAAATAGTCATAGTCAGACTCGGATATCTCATAAAAATAAATCAATCAAACTAGCATTATACGAAAAAAAGACAGTAGAAATATTGTTAGCATCGTTGACACTTAATCATTTAAACTTCATATTAATTACTATGATAATAGTGTTGACCAAATCATTAAAACTTTATATAGCATAGCAAATGTTAATGACCCACATTCTTACCATAAAGAAATTAGTAGTGACCAAATCATTCCAACTCTATATAGCATAGCAAATATAATTGACCAAAATATTTTTACCAAACAACATAAACATTAATAGTGACAAAACCATTCAAACTCTATATAACATAGCAAATATACGTGACTAAAACATTTTTAATATACAACAAAGAAATTATTAGTGACCAAATCATTCAAACATTATATTACATAGTAAATATTAGTGACCAAAACATTCTTACTATACAACAAAGAAATTATTAGTGACCAAACCATTCTTACTTTATATAACATAGCAACTATAAGTGACCAAACCATTCTTAATATTCAACAAACAAATATTACTGACCAAATCATTCAAACATTGTATTACATAGTAAATATTAGTGACCAAAACATTCTTACTATACAACAAAGAAATTATTAGAGACCAAATCATTCAAACATTATATTACATAGTAAATATTAGTGACCAAAACATTCTTACTATACAACAAAGAAATTATTAGTGACCAAATCATTCAAACATTATATTACATAGTAAATATTAGTGACCAAAACATTCTTACTATACAACAAAGAAATTATTAGTGACCAAATCATTCAAACATTATATTACATAGTAAATATTTAGTGACCAAAACATTCTTACTATACAACAAAGAAATTATTAGTGACCAAATCATTCAAACATTATATTACATAGTAAATAGTAGTGACAAAAACATTCTTACTATACAACAAAGAAATTATTAGTGACCAAATCATTCAAACATTATATTACATAGTAAATATTTAGTGACCAAAACATTCTTACTATACAACAAAGAAATTATTAGTGACCAAATCATTCAAACATTATATTTCACAGTCAATATTAGTGACCAAAACATTCTTACTATACAACAAAGAAATTATTAGTGACCAAATCATTCAAACATTATATTACATAGTAAATATTAGTGACCAAAACATTCTTACTATACAACAAAGAAATTATTAGTGACCAAATCATTCAAACATTATATTACATAGTAAATATTAGTGACCAAAACATTCTTACTATACAACAAAGAAATTATTAGTGACCAAATCATTCAAACATTATATTACATAGTAAATATTAGTGACCAAAACATTCTTACTATACAACAAAGAAATTATTAGTGACCAAATCATTCAAACATTATATTACATAATATTTACATTCACACTTCATTCCTTAACGATGGTTGTTGTTTATCAATTGCACTTTATTTCTGTATAAAGTGCAATGGCATTTCCCATCGATATCACGTGCGTTTGTTCGATACTTCTGTCCTGTCATTGGGCGCAATAATACTAAGGGGCGGGGCATATTTACTACGGAACTATTTTTTTAATGAAATCGTAGTACAATTATTGGCAACATGCAAAACTGAAATCTGCAGTAAAGCAGTTAAACAAAATAAGCAACGATTATTTGATTGATTTTAAGGTAGATAATTTCATGATGGATGGAACAGTTGAAGAAACGTTTGTGTTTAAAAATGCTGTTAAATGTCACGAAAATGCAAAAACAGTAAGTTCAAAATAACCTCTATAACGGGTGCTTGTATGACGTCATGAGTGATGTCATTGAAAAAGTTTTACATTAAGCTCGATTCGGGCCGCAACATAACTCGGCAGCTGCATTTTGGTTCGACGCCATTTTTTGCAGTGTTCATTCGTTTTGAAAGTGTGGTTTTTCGAAAAGTGACTGGATTACTGGGATTATTTACACACAATACCTATTGGGTAATCAATTAATTACCTATTCAGTCCTACTTTAACCATTATTTGTTTTGATAACTAATGTAAGCCTGAAAATTTTGTAAACATGTTCTTGATAAAATGTACAGCATCTTCAGCATCAGAGAAAAAATATTTGAAATTTCTTTGTTCATTGCATACGACATAGTGGAATCATGTCCATATAAGTCGTATGTTCTGAATAAAATCGACAGAAATAACTTAAGTTCGGAGGAGTTTTAGACATAATTTAGTGCTTTTAATAGTCATAACAACTGCAGAAAAAACTATTTGGTAAACACATCAGCTTGCCAGGAAAAGACAACTCAGCAGAAAATATGTAAGTTATATGACTTTTGTGGTTTGTTTCCTGTTTTGGTATTTGTATGCAGCTACATTATATATTCTAAAATATGTTTTTGTGCAAAAGTTTGCATCGTTGACCAACTTTCGGTCAGAAACCAGGTCGCTCAGCCTTCATTGTTATGATGCGGGCCCTGAAAGCGCATATGTAAAACAAAAAACCGGGCATTAACGGCACGTGAATTTACTGAATAATGCACGTTTTCTACCGATAACGCCCGGGATTTTGCGTTTTAATACACCACTATAACGGACCGAAAACACACATTGTATGCAAAAATACGTATTCATAATATTCTTGACCTTGAAAAGATAGAAAATAAACATATAAATAAGGAACTATTTTATCTGTGCATTCATTGTCGTATACAATTAGGTTACGATAGCTGTTCTAATTTACCCACCGTTGAGAACAACGAGAGAAAGAAAAGAGAAAATGCTCTTGAATAATCAATGTAGGAATGTAAGAAATGTAGATTTAAATGAATGTAAATATAAGTATTAAAATTCGACATGTTGGTGGAGTCCTTCGGACTCCACCCATTTTGAACAGCCCCATTGCATACCATACCCCGATAAAATGCAACATGTCGAATTTTAATCCTTAAGTAAATATTAGTGACCAAAACATTCTTACTATACAACAAAGAAATTGTTAGTGACCAAATCATTCAAACATTATATTACATAGTAAATATTAGTGACCAAAACATTCTTACTATACTGGTTGAGAAGCAGTTTCCGACGGAAAGCAGTTTCCGACAAATCGCTTTTTCGCGTACTTTCTTTAGATCTTCATAAAGAAGGTACTGTAATTCAACAATGTGGTAACTAGGTTATCAAAAGTTGAAATTCTTACCGAGACACGTAAGTAACTTTTATTATTATTTAATGTTTAATGTTTATTTATCATTTTGTACACAAACTTGCACGTGGGGGATCAGCACGCGCCGCGTAATGCGCATGCGTGTGAACCTAATTTGCATATCTATGAATAGCTACAAGGTTTTCCTTAATTGACTTATACAAACGATGATCATTGTGTACATATTTGTGAACACTGGTGTCATGCTTGTTTCGCACCTACATTCACTTAAATGTATACAAACAAAAGTTTATATCAGAAATGAATCAAAATATCATTGATATTCAGTGTCAGCCTGATTTCGAGTATGAATTGACTGTCGTATATTTTAAGGTTTAAATTTTTCGTAAATCCTGAAAAATTAAATAATATTTCTCTTATTAAAGTCTTATATTTAGTATATCAAATAAACGGATAATAAAAACACACAATAGGCACATAAATCCGCCCCGCATTCGATTTGTCGGAAACTGCTTCTAATCACAAGCTAATCAGAACAGTGCAAGTACCCTCTTTGCGCCCCTATTAGATACACTATGTGTGACGTCACACATGTGAAAAATATATCGACAATAGCAGCTTGAGCTGTAGTTATCTTAAATGTGAACAATTTTAGTAGGTATTTAAACACGTATAAATAATTCAATAAAAACGTATAAAAACTGTCGGAAACTGCTTCTCAACCAGTACAACAAAGAAATTATTAGTGACCAAATCATTCAAACATTATATTACATAGTAAATATTAGTGACCAAAACATTCTTACTATACAACAAAGAAATTATTAGAGACCAAATCATTCAAACTTCATATAACATATACATAATAAGCTACTGTTATTTGAGAAATAATATTAATATGATCAGTGGTTGAACTAGTTAATCAAATACAACCCAGGTATTGGTGTACACTGCTATTTGAGGATAATCGGGGGAAAAACTGTTTGTCACTAGGGGTTAAATCAATCTAATAAACTAAACAGAATTAGAGATGAAGTTACATGTAGTTAATATCATTTCCGACTTAATCAATCAAACCATACAACACACGTAGTGGCATGTTTTACTACCAGAAACGTGTTTTACTAAACTTTAAAGTGACCAAACTGCTTAAAAACTAATTCCCATATATATTCTTACAAATATAGTCGTTTGATCATTTGTTACTTAATACCTCAAAACATATAAAAATAGACATAGTCAGACTCGGATTTCTCATAAATATAAATATATCAAATTACATCTCACGATATAAAAAAAACAGTAGTAACATTGTAAGCGCCATTGACACTTCAATAAATGTTCATTCTTGGCGCTTTTTTGATATTCTTATGTTGACAATACCAAGCTGCAATCTTAATTACAAACATTAAGCTTCACTATCACCACAGCTGTTTAACGAATAATAAAATAAACATACACATACTTATACTAAAACACACAATGTTTTACTTTGTGTCACTGTCTTTTTACATAAACATAGCATGGTCTTTATCTCCAAATGTAAACATCTAAATGGTCAAATGAATAAGGTTTTGAAATGCAAATTGCCAATTTAAAATTTAATTCTATGCAGGAGACGTTGAATATTATTGGTTTGAATTTTGGTAATATTTTAAAGAAAATAATTTCAAATTGATTTTTAGTAATTTTGATTATTAAGGACTACCTTGATGTATCAGTTTGTCCAGAAAAAATATATACTTGCTATCAAATGAATGCTGGACATATTAGTGTACTTATCGTTTTAAACCGCATATAATGCATCCAAGTACTTTTTATGATGATTTGTTTTACCGAACTCATTATTTTGTCTGTTTCATGATGATTACTGTTTTACACTTATTGACATTTGACTAAATTACCGTCAACGAGAATTAACGTGAAAAAGCGGTTGTTGAAATACTGAAACAGACATATATTGTTGACAAAAGCTTACTGGAAAAAATGGTAACATGCTTATCGAGAAAAACATTAGGTCATAACAGCATAATATTTAATTAGGTTTTAATAAAATATAAAAGTGCAAACCCTTTTGTTTTAAGTGAATCTTAATTTCTTTTGCTGGGTGTATATTTTTAGTCATACAATCAATTCACAACACATCTGTGTCAGCTCTTCGATTAAAGTTTGTACTGTATACCTATACATCCACAGAGGGTTGATGGAAATAAATATTTATAGACAGTTGTTTCTGGAATAATCATGATTTAAAAGGAAATACTTTACTATAAAACTTATTACATCTGCAAAACCCTGGCATATACAATTTAATATGAAGTAAAATATGATAATGCTTCTAAACATCTTCTTCGTTCTCACCCGTGTATGACATTTGACTTGGAAAACAATTTGCATGACACACTCTTCAACACTCTTCCTTCCCTATTTATAACATCTTTGTTGGCCTATACATACGAACACTTTTAGAACCACTGTTGACATATAGCCTGTTTTGCTGCTGACTGAAGCAGATACCAATTGGGTTCTGTATATCATCCTTCTCCCCAAGCAGCTGTATCATCTGACTATTCGGCAGGTGTAGGCACATGATGTTGTTACTATCAGAACCACAGATAAGCAGCTGGCTTCCCACTGCAGTCATGCCTGCTGGTCCTCTCAGTGCAGGATCCTGGAATGTCTGTAGGATGTTAAGGTCCATGTCCAGCTTGGTGATGGTGTTCTTCTCAATTTCGGACACAAATATCACTGCTTCCTGGCTTTCACTGACCACTGTCAGAGATAATAAAATGCTAAAAATCGACTTCCCACTGTCATTACTGTCTTTCTGCACTTTTCCATTCATGTCCATTATAACCACTTTTCCACTCAAGTAAGCTACTATTAACCTTTCATTATGGTACCCGATAGATTGACCTCCGCAACCCACCTCGATGCTTCTTTCAAGGGTCAGTTGTCCCAGTGCCTTTAGGAACTGAATACTTCCATTTGTTGAACATACAGCCACCCTGTCTCCGGGTAGGAGACAAATACTCCATCGTTTTCTTGTCACACTGAACTGGGACATCAGGTTGTTAGTCCGCAGGTCAACCATTTTCACTTTTTTATTGTTTGGATCAACCACTATCAGCCTGTCTCCACGAAGCAGGACCATGTCTGTCAGGCAGACGGGATCGGCCTCAGATGGAGACTTGACATTTATGGTTGTGGCTGGTGTGAACTTCATGCTAATTAGATCATCAGGTTGTTGCTCTATTAAAGAAAAGATCAATTGCTTCCAAATCATAGTATATAAAAAATCAGAGGTAAAAAAATATATGATTAGTGTACAGAAAAATTGTTTTTGTCCTTTTTACTGGGTAATTTGTGGCCAAGTAGCTATTAATGAAAAACCCTATTTTGAATGGCTAATATTTCTTATCTTTACACAAATCATAGGTTTTTGTCTTGTTTTGATCATTAAAGTCAAATGCACTATACATAATAATACATATATCTTTTTAAAGAATTAAAGTAGATATGCCCCTTTAAACGTTCGAGATATGTAGTGCTAGATAAAGAAAAGTATATTATCTGTTTAAATTTCAGAATATATATTTAAGTGTGAAAAAAACAATAAAAAACAAACACTATAAATAAGAGTCGTAAGGCATCTACCAGCATGCTAAACAAATCTAGCATAAAACTTTCTTGATTGTATTTCACCATGTTTTGACTATTAAAACAAATAATACAATTATTTCTTGAATGATATTCAATGTGAAATAAATTTGAATTCTATGGCCGGTTTGGATTGTTTGATTTTTTAATTAAGGCAAGTTATCGATTGGACAGTTGATTAAGTGCATTTCACATACATTGAACTATTATTAAGAACATAAACTATCTACAGTTGATGTCATTCTTACGGTGGCACAGAGGTGACATGTGTATGTTTTTATTAATCTCGTGCGCACGAAATACTAAGTCGTGCGCAGGACATACTAAGTCGTGCGCATGAGTTACTAAGTCGTGCGCACGATATACTATGGCGTGCGCATGAGATGATTAAGTAATGCGCACGACATAATAAGCCAATTGAATCAAACATGTTGTTCACAAATTGACAGTAAAGCAGCCCTATCTCCATTCTGGTGTTCTCCGTTAGTACTTTTGCACAACTAACCATTGATGTTGCAAACGTCCCCTACCATTACCTGTCTTTATCAACTTCAACTAACGTTGCGTCCACTCAAAGCTGAACCCCTACGGACGGGCCCCTTCTTATCTTCGAGTGATCTCCTTCCATCAAAGTATAGCTGATACCACTCAAAAACTTGAGAATGTGAATTATTCTTTCCCGTATATATATATTGCATCGTTTTAAATATCTTCATTAAATATCAAGCTGATAACAAAACTTAGATTATTGTACGATTTTCCGGCCGATCAAATGATGCCGTGATTGGAAAGGGGTAGTAACGATAGAAGCATTGTTGTTTACTAATATGAACAGAAATGATGGTGAAAATTTGTCAAATGACGTCCATGATGTCCAACAGTGAATGCATACTTTGGTGCCGAAATATCGTTTGTAGATATTGATTAATGTCTCATAACATTTAGCCGATAAGGCGACAAAGACACAGTTCCCTAAACGGATCACTTGGTTGCTAAAGAAAATAAAACAAAATCAAGTTATACAATAATAACTATTCAACAAGTAGCTTTGGCATAAATGGAAGTGTGTTTCTGAGTGGTATGTGTATATCATGCTGATCGCCTAAAAGAAATCGAATTCCTTCATACGTTAACAAAGCATTTATATATAATAGAAACAAATAGTAATTTCTGCTATCAGCCATTTTTAAACAACGTTCATGAATGTAAAGTATATTTTTTGGCTAATTTTGTCATGCGCTCGTTCACAAGGCTTAGTTACTCGCGCGCATGACTTAGTAACACGTGCGCACGACTTAGTATGTCGTGCGCAAAGTAAATATAAATATAAACATTCACATGTCACCTCTGTGCCACCATACATTCTAGCCTAAATCCTAAGAAAGAATTGAAATAGTTACTCCTAATATAGTTTACAAAAGAGAATTGGATCACGTTAAAACAGCAGTCACATACTGCCATATACCCCGCCGAAAAGTATTAACTTCTCCTTACGACCTTACGACAAAGTTATAGTTTCTCCTAAATAATATCTTTCTGCATATGAGGCTTATTATGAACATTATTAAAGGGCACTTACTAATTATGCTCTGGACAAAAATAAAGTACATGTATTGGCATTAACAAAGGGCAATAGCTAAAATTATACTGCACCTCAATGATTTCTAAGGTTTTTCAAGATACATCCGGACAAAGAATTAGTATGTAAATTAACAAAGAGGCAGGCCAATGCACTAGAGATTTATTTGTATAAGGAGGTTGAAGTCAAAACCTCAAAGACTTTGCAAATTCTGCTCCAGACAGAATTGCCCCCCCCCCTCCACTCACGCACACACACACGCGCGCACACGCACATACACACACACACACACGCACACGCACACGTACACACTCACACACACACACACACACACACACACACACACACGTCTATTATTACTTTATCCATTTTTATTATTGGACGGGGGATGAAAAGAGTTCAAGTTAATCTAGACAGACATACACGAGATCTAGAAATTTATATGTTTATTTTTTACTAGAAAGTATTTCAATGCACTTTTAAGTGTCTCTGGTATGGTCTTATTTTAGCAACAGCCTAGGTTTCATATTATGACAGTAACCCTGTCAGGGAGAAATGCGTCAGGTTTGGGCCTCGAATCAACGACCTTCTGTTAAGTACCTATGCACGATACCAAATGAGCTTACATGTCAAATTGAGAGTCCTTTTACAAACATTCGTTAAATATAACAAAATGGTTATCGTCATCATCTTTAACACATACCCTTGAAATACTCCTCTTCGTAGTTATACACGTTTAGGATTTTATTCCACTTATGGAAAGCTTTGGCTTAGTCAGCGTTTGGCAGCCTGTACAGATACTTGCAAACAGCAGACCCTTTGAAATAGCCAAAAATCAGAGGAAGCTTGATTGGACGAATACCGTGAATGTGGCGGTAAAGCTACACCTATGTGTTTCTGGAACGAGGTTACAATAGAATATGTATGTGGTAAAAATGTATCTGGTAAAAGTACTTTTTCACTCAATCCAAAGGTTGGGCGACGCATTTTCACAAGATATTTTATATTTTGATATGTCCAACCCTAACCCCTTTGAATGTCGGTCAGTATGTCGATAAACCAAACGTTGTCTGATTAATAACTACTTGTTACGTACTGACATAATTATGACGACAGTGATTTTGTACTCAGTAGGTCAAAAGTCACATTCATAGTGACATTAAACACATTAAACACAATAATTATTGTCCGATCAATATCGAAAATGCTTGAACCTACGGTTCTCAAACTTGGTGGGACCTATAAATCCCTATTGTAGACCGGTATCGATTTTAAGATCAACAGATAAAGGGCCAAGGCGCTATTTTCGCCAGTTAAATAATTCAAGAATCTTACTGCAATCGCTTTAAGTTTAATTATTTTACCTCAGATTAGACTTCAAAGATGAAATTCCTTTAATTAGTGTTCAGCTACGTAGATCGAAGATTTCAACAGATGATTTGCAATCAGCTGGCCCATTTGATAGTGTCACAGTTTTCGCTTTTGTGAATCTCTCTCAGTTGCGCCCTATTGAAAAGTATGAGCTCCCTGCTAGCATTATGCATCGCCTGGATCTTCAAAGCAAAGTTCGTTCAACATCTTTAAACACGAGAGGATCGTGCGACAACACGATTGCTCAGATTTCGCTGCACTCTTTAATCGAATAAGAAAGGCGCAATACACCTTTAGACATCACAATACTACAAGACAGGGCCATCGACTATACAGATCCAGACTACAATAGACATGCGTTAAATTGATTGTATTTGCAGCAAATGCTCATCTAGACTAGCACAGTAGCAAGAACTTTATGGAATGAGACGCTTAATAAAATAAAAAGAAAACCAGCACCTCTACAAAACAACTCTATTTTTGATAATTGCACTAGGGTTTATGCAAATTCCAGAGTGATGATTGTCAGAAATGTAGATGCTCAAGGGGATCTTGTAAATGACACTCGTGGAAAGATAGTGAACTTGATATCAAATTCTAACGCTACGGCCAAAGTGTAGTGCCAATAAAACGTGTCGACGTTTTATTCTCAACATATTCAAACGGGTCAGCTGGACTGCAAAAAAATGGAAACTATTCTCGCAAAAACTGTCACTTCCTTATACAAGGTACATGGCTTGATAATTGATGAGCAGCAATGTGTGGTGTTCATTCAGCACAAGTCCAGTGGTGGTCTGGTATATGAAACAGACTCTACAATTTGATGCAAAAGACAACACAACATCTCCTGTTCAAAAAGGATTGACATGACTATAACAGACGATTTTTAAGAGGGCTGTTCAACTGATTCGATGACCAACTTACATGCAAGACGTTAAAATGTATGCTTCTTAGTGCAAGATAAGTGCAAGATGTTGAAAAAGATTTAATCTGTACCTCGTAAGACTTATTGGTTTTCGCAGAAATTCATATTTATGAAAAGCAAGCTGATATCAATACCATTACAGGCTATAGCAATGTCTTGGAACTACAATACAAAACCAATAACCGAAACGGCCCTGCCCGCAACATCAAGAATTGTTTTCGGTGCCAGCAAGTACAGTTGCCAAAAACTGATCACTTTAAGTTTATATTTTTCGTTAGTTTTTGGTACATCTCAGGACTTTGAACGGATGTAGTACTATATATCACCGTCAGTTTCAAACTCTGAACTATTTATGAGCTGTATTGGAGTGCTTGCAATATTAAATGAACACTCATCGGATCTTACGATTTCAATCTACAGGATCACCCAAAACATAGATAACGGGGATTTTAATGATTTTTACAACGACGAAAATAACAGGCGTTTCTCAACAGCGCTTTATGATTTTAATGATTTTAAGAGGGATTTGGGAAGATTGATCTCTAGTAACATTATTTATGCGAAAAGCTACAAAAACAAGCTCAGTAGCAACATGTTTAAACATAAACCCGGTTTATTGGCACTGGATAAACGCCAAAGACATATAACATATAATCACAAACAGGAAACATGGAAGAACACCACAAAACTCCACCAGCAGCACAGTGCATACATACTTTATATAAAAAACTAAGTTTATCAAGGATTGGTAGGTACGGTGACCTTGGACATAACCTTCAGATTTTTTGTTTGCGTATGACGAAATTTCATTCAGTCAAGCATGCTGGACCATAATATGTTATTGATGTACTTTAAACCACTCAAACTCATTGTAAGGATATACAACTCTAACAATCGCGAAATATCGAATATGATATATCTTACCTATCATAATGTGATCTCTAGACATCTTCGAATTTCTATGAACTCGGGCACAATCGGAGCAAAGCATCTCATCGCAGTCTTTGCATTTAACCACGTGTTGAACTACACTTTTATCTTGTAAACATGGCTCACAATAATAGCTGACTTGTTTTTTCTTCGATTCAGACGCACTGGTCGAATACATCTCCATCGACTCTCTATGCTTCACAGCTTTAACATGTTGTCCAGATTCGCCAATCGTAAACGCTTCGATGTGCTTTTCATCTTTATCCAATATGGCCTTAACCTTTTCCCCTGATTCGTCAACAGTATATTCCTCAGTGGGCGTTTCTTGTATCCCAGTTTTAACCCTTTTTCCGGCTTCGTCAATAGTATATTGCTCAAAAAATTGTTCACGAAGTTGCAACGACACAGCCTTCGAAATATTTTGTCCAGATACATCCAAATATAATTCCGCAGAAGGCGAAGGAAAATCCACTACAGATAATCGCTCTTTCCTTTCAGGTAAAGTCTTTACAGATTCATCAAATTCCATTTTCCGGGTTCGAATACTGAAAACAGATATACTATGTTTTGTATTGGTCTTAATTAAATGTTCAATTTATCACAATAATGCCATTTTGAAAGTAAAGCAACACCATAGACAGTACAATCGAAAAGGTGAGTGACCATATTGTTTGGTAGACTCCTTATAGAGAAAAAGAAGGACAAACACGCTGGTAAAAGGACGAGGCACAAACGTTTTACAATCATTTGGAAGTAATATCTGATGATATGTAAAAGGGTTCAGAAAAATCTTCCAAATTTGGTCTAAGTACTTAGTTTTTCAATGAACTCATTATAGTGAAATTCCATTGAGAATATTTGGTGATTTCAGTGGAACATCGTATTTTATTTCCTGAGTGATCATACAAATACTATTTTTCTATTAACTCAGGTGCATTTAAAACGATATTGCATTGAAATCAACAAATTTTCTTCATTCATATTTGGTGCTTTCTTAATCTATTTCTCCGCTTGAGACACGTTTGGTCCCTTGGAGGTAACAGCTGCATGGAGTTTGCTTCAAAAAGCACGCGCAGTAGGCGCACACAATATTCCCATGTTCATTAAAATGTCATGTGTTCCACTGATTTTTATTTCAAATTACATTTCATGCAATCTATAAAATTACCGGGTCATACCTTTTTAGGCGGTTAAAACAAATACATTTTAAACAAGTCATCATTGATGGCGTAGAAATACATTTCACGGTTTTCCATGTACTCTCAAAAGAAAGGAGCACTCGTAGTCTAAGTAGAAATATAATCTGGTATTAAACTAGTCCTTACTCCCAAGAAAAGGTTGTTTTTTTTTTAATTTCTATTTACTTAACATTTGATTCATTAAGTTGTATTATTTGCATTATGTTAACCATTCAACTTGAACAAAAATGCTTTTCCGACATGCTAATTGCTCGTTCAATAAAGGTATGACTTTGTAACTCAATGTTTTTAAAGCCAAGTGCAGTTCCGTTTTGGTTCGAGCAGCAACGTTTCGCACACTGCGCCAGAGTGTACGAATCGCATCTTGATGCAGACACATTGAACAGACCCAGCGATATATCTTGTGTTTGTGTTAACGTTTTTTGACGTTTGACGCGACCACATTCACATTGAAAACCGGCCTGAAGACTCATATAAATATTGTCCCATCACAAAATTTTAGGGATGCAAACGAATATTCGAATATTCGATCAAACGTTTGATATTCGAATGTCAAAATTTGTCTTCGAATATTCGAAAAAAAGAGTAATTATACTTATTCTCATTCTCAATAAAAAGAATACAACTGTTGTTGTTTATAAAGTTCGTTTGTTTTGTTTGTACAAAGACTGGCCCCTAATTCCAGAGGTGTGAATGTGATGACAATACACTAAACACGTGTCATATGTCATTTAAGGACATATCGTCGGGTATTGTACAAAGTCCCCCTACTTTTACAATAACTGACTAGGAATCGGCTTTAACACCAATGTTTTGTCTTAGCTGCTGATTAAGCTGTGCAACATAGCTCAAATCGCCGTGATACTATACGTCAACATTTCAAAGCACGAACATTGTATAGAAACACGGAAAACAGTTTAAAGCACATATATGTAACAACATTATTGTAGCTCATGGCAGTCATATCATATAGCGTTAAAGGATATATTCCCTCTATTGTTAAACAATGGATGAGTCAAATCCACATATGTTTTCGTTTTATTAATTTACTAGTTCCCGAGTTCGTTTGGGTTTTCCATAATTATATTTAGTCAATTTAGAGGTCAACCTTAGAACGAGGCTGATTGTCCTACAGAAAGACACTCCATTAGCGCAAATCGCCGTTTGACTATAAGAATCCATCTAATTTTACCTTGTTTATAAAAGCAGCGGAATTGAAATTACTCGACTTTGTTGAATGTCTGTTTATAATGTTGTTTTTTTTCTTCTGAAAAATGCGAATTTCAAAGGCTAATTTGGGGAAAATGGGATTCCCCGCGCGTACAGGCTACGAAAAAGTAGGTTAATATTGCCGCCGCTTATACTTAAGCGAATAATAATAGTAGTTTACTTATCTTCCAAAATATGTTTTTCGCTAATTGAATATTCGAATATTTGATCGAAAGAATTACCGAATATTCGAATATCGATTTTGCCATTCGTTTGCATCCCTACAAAATTTATATACAAAAAATTGGCGGAACACGACACAATGGACCTACTCTGCATTTTCTACATCATGCTGAATATTCGTCAACTTCAATGGAAGACTCTTGCGAACACTGTCGTCCTGTTGTTTGTCTTCTAATGGAATCAACCTTTGGTTCAACAATTCCAATACGCACATCGTAAAGCTAGAGTCAATTTCTTTAGCTTCAACTGAAAATATATAATAATAACTTAAGTTGATGTTATTCGATTTATTCGGCCCTACAACACTCACATAAGTATCAATGCTCATAAACAAAAATGTAGGTCATCAGGTCAGTGAAACTGTTAATGACATGCGCGGTAACTACTGGAATTTATATTAAAATGCATACATGATCCAAATTGTATTACAAGAAGTCACCGGTTTTGGAGAAATAAATATTTGTTAACGCCTTGGACACAATATAACGACATTTTAACATATGTATCAAAATATTTATGTTTTCACTTTGAACAGTTTATTGATATGATAAGTTTGTAAGAAAAAACAATCTGTTCTGATGTCTTGGTAAAAAATGTACAGCTGAAATGTCCACAAAATGCCAAAAATGTGTCGTTACGCCATTTCATTTAAATCTTCGCAATTTTAAAAATACGTTTTAAATGACACAAAAATCAGCTATACATATATGTATGCAAAATGTAATGAGTTTAATTGCAGAATATTTTATCCATATTGCTTGACAATTTACAAAGTTATTCTAGAATAACTGAACCTTCTGTACTTTTTTATTGAAGCCTTATTCAGGTACCTTAATTTACAATTATCAAGTATGATTAACTTAAGTGCGATCGAGTCTTTATATCTCGATATGTGAAATCAGTCAAAAAGGGTAGTTTTCATGAACAGGTCAAACTCAATCTTTGAAAACAGTTTTCCTACAACGTCAATTTTTCTGTCCGATTGTTGTTCTTTTGTATGCCATTGTAAACAGAACCAGGAAATATGTCTTGGTGAGGTGGTTTATTCGCTTAAAAAATAAGGCATATTATCTTCTTGGTTACAACCTCTGAACGTTATCCAAATGAATGCCAAAGTCATCGCCGTAGAAAAAATATCATATTCATATGGGATTTCTTATAATCTTTAACTGAACATTAAACCTCATTCTATTAATAAATTCAATGTTTGCTTTTTCCTGTTGGTTCTTTGTTTTCTCTTCATATACCTATTTGTTTGTGAATAAAACGGGAGTCAATCAATTGAAAGTTTTGCCGGTTTGGTTTTATTCAACACCATCATGATTTTTGGTAATTAAAACGGAAAACAATCTTTTTTACATTTCCGGCATCAATTTGGCTGTTTTAAAAGGTGGCATTTTAGAAATAATTGATCATATAGTATAAGATGTTGATAAGTTAGCCAATAAACATTATCAGATATTCTTATTTTGCACCTCGATCAATATGACTTTCTGCCAGTGAATATTAAATCATATGCATTGGCTCAATTGGCAATAATTGTTTATTAATCTTTCTTCTGCCAGGTAAGAGCTTTTTTAAGAATCAAAATTACATTGAAATGTTACTTTACATTTTACATTAATGTTTAGGCGTTTATAACTACGCATAGCGCTAGAAAAGAGCTCCAGTAAGAACCTGGCCCCAATTTCTTGAAACTTCTTAAGCTTAACAGGCTTAAGTTGCTTATTTCAATCAGCCAAAATAAATACTTATAGTGATTTTTCATTAATGAAAAATGTTTTATTGTGTTATTAGTTACGATAATTCCTATCTTAAGTAGTAAAACATCTAAAGGAGTATATACATCGCAAACTATTGAAAGACAAAAATAACGGGTTTAGCTTAATCATCTTATAAGAGACTTAAGAAGTTTCGAGAAATTTGGACCTGTTGTTTTGCTTTACTTTTATGGAACCTGGGTTGGGTGATCTATCAGTGAAACAACAATTTTATTTACTTTTTTTATTCAAACAGAGAAATAACATTTGATATTTTTCACTGGTTAAGCCCGCTCCCTGCTCTAAAATCAGAGGTCAGCGAGCATAGGGCTGCGTCACAAATTTCATTTTCCAAATGACGTTAAGTTCGCATACTATTTTTCGTTTTTTCATGCAATAAACTATCAATTCATATCCTTTTTAGGCATATAATAAATAGAAAAATTGTGTGTTTCTTTGTACGATTGCAATATTATTCACCTCGTACAAGTAAATATTTCACTCGTGGTTATGCAACTCGTGAAGAATAGCTAAATTTTGCCCACTCGGTAAAAATATATAACGATCTTACACTGAAATAAACATGCTTTCTCTATTTACATCTACCTTCCAATCCAATCCACTGAAGTCTTTTTAATAATGTCCTTTGTGTATTATTCGTAGAGATGTTGATACATATATGAAAAGGCTACAGTATGCTGTTTTCTAAATTAGACATGGATATTAAATGATAAGACAACTTTCTACTGCTACTTGAGTTTAAAATATAATTAGTATTAGGCAACGCTATTATTATACGAAACCAATTCATTGACTGTTAAATGTTGCAGCAAAGGCATTTTTACATGACAAATGACCGAACAATGCATAATAATGTTTATGTTTGTTTTAAATATTTTACCACTTCGTACTTTTTGCTGTTTAATGTCTTTGTTAAGAATCAGAAAATTATCATGCATCTATTTTGTACCATCAGTAGACACCTGACAACTAATATTGTAGCTTATTTGTTTGACATGATTTAATTAACAACTTACACATTACTTCTTTTCAGCTTTCTCTCAGCTTTAAAAAAGTGCAAATATAAAACTAAGCCACCTATCCATAAAACTATTCTGAAAAACATATATATGTATCAATATATGTATCAAAAGGGAGTCGAAACCATTTGTGTTCAGTGGTTCATCATGTTTGGAACTTTTAAGAATTCAAAATGGATAAAATTGCAGATATTACCCTGTAAGAATTTTTTAGAAGACAGTTTGCAACTTATAAAATATCAGGAGGCTCAAATGATTTAAATACCTGGTTTTACATTATATAATGATTACATTATCAAGTGAACTCAATAACCGAATGGTGCAATTACTTCCATTTTCTCCCAAAAGTGGAACACTTCTTGTCATGTGATTGTCGCCAACGCATAAGAAAAGTCATTATCATTTGATAGTCAATGCTCACTGGTTCTTTTAAAGTCAAATATTTGGTAACACCTGAGACCAAGTCACCTTTGATTTTGAACAATTTGTCACTAGTGTCACTATTATATGCTATATATCAATTATCAAACCTCTATGTTTTTTCGATACGTTTAAAGCTTTTCCAATTTTGTTGGCATAGTAAAGACAATTCTTTGTATACATTTGAAAGACGAAAAGACAATCTTTGTGGAGTATGGTTAAGATTTGTCATGAAGCTTAGGGAAAGATGTCTTTTAAAGAAAAAGGTGACGGCGAGCCACGCACGACAGACGACGGGCATTGTCAAAACACATTACAATAACATTGATAGGGGACCACTTAACAATACTTCTTACCATATATATAAATTCTAGTCATAACGGTTGATGAGTTGAATATTATTATTAAAGTTGTTCTTGCATCAGTCTACAAATGTAAATATAGCAGGTTGCCTCTCTAGGGACAGATATAGTTTTGATCGCAGGGTCACAATTTGATCAAATTTGGTCATACTCACTAATGATTTAAACTGGTTTAGCTTTAGTCGTTGCGATTTACGAGAATATTTTTTTCAAAGTTGTTCTTGCAGTCTACACATGAATATTAAACAGGTGACCTCCCTAGAGCCGGGGTTAGTTTTGAGTCAAATTTGAGCAACTAGGTAAAAGACAACAAGATTATGATATATAAAATATATCTTAACTCTAGCCATGATAGTGGTTTATAAGATAAATTGCTGTTCCGTGTTAAGCTCTGTGGCTTTAAGTTGCAATGCACATAACTAATTTGAACCAACAGTCGTGAAAGGGACAAACGCTATAATGTTTCTTGTAAAGTTTATAAGAATCAATCAAGTGGTTAATGATGAAAAATAATATAGACGACGGATACGGTTTAATCGCAAAACTTCACCTCGAGCACTTTCTCGACGAGTGCTTTCTTTCATTTAGGCATTTGTAAATTGAAAACTACTTATAAATAATGTCTTACGGGCCGGCAAGAATGCAAACGTCGTTTGAAGGACCAAAATTGGAATTGTTTAAAAAATCAATGTTTATTTAGTTTTGAGATTCAATATTTAGCAAGCAAAATTTATGTATTCGTTGAAACATATCAAGCTGTAATAAGAAGTTGAGCAATTTTACGAAAGAAGATTTAGTAAGAAAGAATAAAAAAGAATTTAGGTTTTCATGGTAATGTCTTAATACAAAAAAAATATGTTAGTGGGTCAAACTTATCGGAACTACCCAATCAACAATGTTTTGAGGCGTTTAGGTCATTGCAGTTTAAAAAAAAAATATTTGCATTTTTTGTAACCAGGAAACGAATTTCATCCACTATTTTTCATTACTTGTTTGAATAACTTTCTCATATAAAAATATATCATCAAGAACTCTCAAGACATTGTTGATTAGGGAGTTTGAGACATTTTGACAAAAAAAACTAAGCAATAATGTCGACAGAGTTTTCCGAAAGAATGTAAATCCATTTCCATCCAAAATCTGATAAAATCTCCTTTTCTGAAAAAAAAACCCTCCTTACTACCCCAAACATGTCACCAGGAATGTATGTTTAACTCCCCCAAAACGATCGCTCCACAAAACTAAATAAAACATGAAACGTTTTAATTTTTGACTTTCCCCACCCACGTTTTCATAGTTGAAGGCCCAGAAGTCTTCTGTGATAGGGTTTACATATTTTTGAGTTTGAAATGTACCATCGTAGAGATTAAATGTAGTATGGAGAACGAACACACTTTCAACAAGCGTTAATTGGAAAATATGAGAACCGAACCGGCTCTCTCTTACCTAAGTAAACGTAATTTACAATTTATTGGAGCAAGAAACAACACACCTCTGCTATGAATCTTTAATCGGCATTAAAATGGTTATAGAAAAACTATTTGTTTTAACTAATGAGGGATTTTATCTTATAGAATTTCAACTGAATATACCTTATATTTGACAAAATAGGTTGGCATATAAAGTTAATTTTACATCGTTTATATATTTTGAGGAAAAAGAAAGTTTGTATGACAAAAAGACTTATTCTCATATAAAAATGTACTTCAGACTAAAAGTTGTCCGAAGGGCTCGAGGCGAAAAACCCTTTACTTCCTGATTTTTGCACTAGTGCGCACCCTTACCCTAATTTTAAGCCATACTCTGTTTGGTACAGTAGCTATCCACCATATTCTGGAACAACCCTTATACTTTCAATTCTTGCTGTTGGTTTCATTGTGGAGGTTTCGTATTTTCATATATTGAAAACAGGCCTCACCCCTGGTGACCATGTTTTAGATGGTTTAGGTGAACTTTGTTCCTATTTTGATACTGATCATTTCTGTATAGTTAAAATAAATGTGAATTTTGCTTCAGATAAAATTGATGTTCAAGTGTTCAATTTCTTCAGATACAAAGAGGGAAAGCAGACCTTATATTTTAACTATCGGTTTTAAAGATGACATTTCAAGCAAAAATCATTTCCATTGGCATAGTAACCAGCAGCTATTTGCATAAACCTTAAGATAAGTTTTCAATAACCAAAATAATTATTTGATAATTATTGGCCAATCAATCAACATTTTGGCTAACTTCGACCAAACCAAAGATTTAACCAGTTTTATGCAATTAAATGCACAATTATGCATGTAATAACGTTGTATTAGCAATTACGATGACTGAAGGATTATTCATGAAAGTATAATCGAAATTGGTCACATGTCGTTTAAAGCAAGCAATAACAGATTTGCGACGAATGCAGATAAATTACACTTGCTCACCTAAGCTACACAACACTACACATACCTGATTGATGCAAAGCAGCAAACACGTCCGGTAGGACGACTGTAATTTCCAAGTTTTTAAATTCCTTTTTGGCTCTTAAAAGTGTTTTGATTGGCTCGAAAGCAGAGTCAAGAGTCCCTGATATGTAGTATTTGATGAACTTCCACATCCAAATGGCATTTTCAAAGTTGAGCTGTATCTTCAGGCACTCTCTTTTGGCTCCCACAATTCGCCTTCCCTCTACAAAATCAAATAAATAAGTAGATTTAAGCTAAAGTTTATGTACTTTCGAAATTATTACGTTTCATTCTTTTATCGTTTTCTCGTTATATGTATTGGTAAGTTTTAACCCGCGAGAAATCTGTGAGTCAGTATTTACTTTATTTGTTGTTGTTAAGATAATGTCGACATTTAAGATTATTGATGTCTTCTGAGAAGCTATCATAATGGACGGGTGATGTTCATGGCCTCATCGTCTTTGTTATCATCTGCCATGTCAGATGTTCTAGGTCGCATCAATTTTTGGCATTTCTTTTTCAATTAGTGTTTATGTAAATATGATATTTCTTCTCAGAACAATCGTTTAAACCGTCAGTGAACTCTTGATTCGCTAATCGTTTTAATTCGATTGCACACACATTTATTTTCTTTGC
The DNA here is from genome assembly GCF_026914265.1 of Mya arenaria. Classification (NCBI taxonomy): domain Eukaryota; kingdom Metazoa; phylum Mollusca; class Bivalvia; order Myida; family Myidae; genus Mya; species Mya arenaria. Next base: position 60,037,730 of record NC_069127.1, read on the forward strand.
CTTTTTTAGTATAATTATTTGAACAGAGTATTACTCTTTAAACCGTTGTTTTCTGAGCTCCCAGAATCTGTTTAAATTATTTCGACCAAATTCGAGTTATGGCCCTCGAATAGGAAAACATAGTTCATATTTACCATTCACTTACTCTTGCATGTTTCCTCCGATCTGTACTAGACATGATTACAAATTTATAGATTAAACCTCTCGATCAAGTTTGATAACCCACCAGATAACACTTTTTGGCCATGGAATTTTAGAACATGACCAAATGCATCTTACCAGCTTAACTTAAGAATGTCTGACCTACGTTTTATCAACCTTGTTGCCAATGACTATAGGCCTAAGGTTTCCAGCGTTAACGATTTGTCAATGTTTTGGCTAAAACTCATTTCACTTAGACGAAAAAAGTTCTATTCCAATATTTTCAGGGAAAATAAACACTAATCATGGGAAAAACATATTGACCATGTCAGATTGCAGTTTTAACTTTGGAGTTATTGGCTTTGAAATAGCAAAATTTTCAAAAGTTAGTATTGTTTGCTGTTAACCATTTCGCATTCAATATTTGCCAAAGTTTAAGACTCTTGTTGCGGTCATGCCATCCGAACCAAGTTTAAAAACAGTCAGGTTGCATTTTTCATTCCAACGTTATTGCATTTCAATCGAAAAGAATGAAGTTCACTCTTTGAATTTTCTTATAATTATATTAACCCTCTCCATAACCTATCCGACAGGCGTAATAATATGAATTCACAGGTATTTTCATTTAATTTAAGAAAACAAACATCAATAGAACAACCCAGTAACTAGCCGCTTGTGAGTTTAGTTTAAGTTTATCGTGACCTCCTTCGTTTGGAAGTAAAACGCTTGACGTAACAGTCGGCGTAAAATCTAATTATACCGCATTCAAATACTGGTGTCTCCCCTTCCCTTAGTGGGAGCATGGTTGGGATGTTAGGTATATGGAAAAAGCACACGATGGGATAAAAATGCAACAAATGCAATATTTAATTTAAAGAAATTAAAGTCTTTGGGAAGAAAACTTTTGCAAAAATTCTTTCAAGATTTATTATTTTGTGCAGTGCGCAATTTCACGTTGTCATCTATATAAGTCACAAGTTTCTTTATACTCCTTTCAGTAGTTTAGGGCTTAAAAAAGAGATAATTTGGCAACAATTAGTCAAAGAGAAACATGTTAGTTTGCTGTTCACACTATGAAAATGCAATGTATCCAAGTTCCTTCGAATTTCTCGAAGTTTTCAAGTAATGGCTTTCGCTCAAATGTGTCAGCGGAAACCTGGAGAAAAAGCTGCTCCAATTGAACAACTGGTTGTAATTTTTTATCATTTAAAATATCCCATTCGAAAGAAATTCTTACATAATTTGACTAGAAACGGACTCAAGTGTTTAACTACTTGATAATGCGAGGGGCCGTTAGTTAAATATGACTTACGTTAGAGTAATGAAACTTCAATGTAAGACTTTATTTGTATGGTTATGTCTGACTAACGATAACGAGATTGTATTACTTCTTTTTTGCCAGGGTTGAATTAGAAAATAATGAATGATATATTATCGTTGTACCATTATACTGCAATGACTTGAAACTTTATTTATTCTTTCCACAATTTATAGATCACAGTATTTGATTAGCGAACTAACTTGAACAGGAAGTGTTACTCTGAAAGCCAGAGATGTACCATTCTTACATAATAACATCGACATCTGATTGGTTAATAGTAACAACACGATGTTTTCGTTTAAAATAACACTACAATCTTGTCGTTGTTGTTGACGTCTGTTCACTGGATACTTACATGTTGACGCAATAACAATGTTGTCCAAAAACTTGTCTCATTACTTTTGATAAAGAATAAAAAAGAACTTAATATTTCATTAAACGGCGCTTCTTTTTTTCCTGTTTTTATAATAAGTGATCCTTATCAAAACATGAATTGTATTTTCAAAATACGTACCATAAGGATTGTCAAAAATCCTCCAGGTCTCACAGATGGCATGGATAAGAAGATCTTTCATGTCCGGATGTATTTCTCCAACAATTTCAGGTGCATTTTTTTCTACAAGCTGTGTAAAAACGTCCGCAAAAGATGAATAGAGGAGATTTCTTTGGTCAATTTTCAGTCTTTCAAAAAACATTGAAAGCGTCATCTCGCCTAAAATAAATGAATTAATTATTAATATTGTTGAATATTTCATAAATTTAAAATCAATCTCAAAATAGGTATTGAAAGTATTTCATAAAGTACATTATAACAAGTAATAACAGGTAATATATTAAGTTTAATTTTACATATCAGTAAGCTGTGTACCATGATTGTTCTGAAACTGATCGGTGAGCTGTTGAACAGCTGAAAATTAAAGGCAAAAATCTGATTGCTAATAAGGTATACATTGTTCTATTTCGATCTTAAGATTTGCTCCCCTTAATTGAATATGTAATATGGACAACAATTTCATAACATTTACATCAATGGTCGAGCATAAAACGGTTCTATGTGACATTAAATAGAGAAGAATAAATACCTTCATCGCCTTCACAACTCGATATGAAAATTGAATATTTTCCAGACATTAATTGGAATCAGGGTATGATTAAGGATTCGACTTTAGAGGGGCGCACGCAGAACTTAGAACCGTGCACCCTCAAACCAGAGCTGACATAATTGGCTCTAAACGAGATGTGTGAATTTTGACGATTTTCCCTAAAAACGATTTGGCTAATTTTAGTCTGAACTGCTGCATTCTAAACACTTTAAGCGGGTGCACCACTTCCTAGATCCGATAGTTAAGTTATGTATTGTTATGTTACATTCCTTTTTTCCTTACTGCAAATAGTTGATTACCTTTCTCTACGCCGTCCAACCTTTGACTGATGTCCCTATCATTGTCATAAGACTCTTTAAGGTGCTTATGATCAACCAAAATGTAACTTCTCAATTTTCCATGTTCAATGTCATCCATGTCCTCCTTAATTTCAGTTGTAAACGCAGTATCACCTATATTTGTCAGCCCAGAGGATATGAACTCTTTTAAAACAAGCATATGTTCTTCGTAAACTAAATGTTCCATCTCTAGCCTTTCTGAATGACAAAGAGTGTTCCTCATCTCTCTCAAACCATTCAAGGACTCTGCCAGTCTAACATATGGTTTTGGTTTTGGACACAACACCGAAAAAAGACAAGAGCATAAGGACATATTCCATGTGTTCACTTCTGTTGGCTTTCCGGACCTAGGATAAAGTTTGTCTTCGTATTGTTGACCAACTGTTGTTGCAAGCACTTCGAGTTTGTAGTGCTTAAGAACTGGATCAATTGGATCTGCGATTTCATAGCACAAGAGCTTCCTTTGAACGTGAGTAAAAACACAACTTAGTAAAGACATGTCCCAGTTCTCGATTTTTGTTCGTGTCCCAGATGGCGGATATATTAAGTCTTGGTTTTTTTGCAAAGAAGCAGATGCAATCTTCAATATATGAGCCTTTTCTCTCGAAAGGAATTGATCCACACATGTGTAGCCAAGTGAAGACACAAAGATTGGCAAAAGCCTTTTCATGACCTTAACACAACATCGTACCAGCATTTGTAATATATTGTTGTAACGGTCGGCATCGCTAAAAGTAAACGTGTCCGACATTGCTTAACGTGCACCTGGAAGAAATAGATGTTAGTTGTTTACATTAACATAAATACATAACACATAAATGTAATCCTGAAAACACGCAAAAGAAACAAGTTAAAGATTGTATGTTATTACACATGTTTGGAAATGTCCTGTTACCTTCTACTGTAAAATTGTTTCCAATATTTTGTTTCTATTGTCTGATTGCTTATATATGCTTACTCAAAACGAACGATTATGCAAATGAATCTACACACAAACTACAAAAGCAAGTCTAGTAGCACCAAAATAAAAAGAAGAACATTATGTACATACACCATCTTAAAGAAATCTCAAATCTAATAAGGCATTCCAAAATCGTAGACTACATTTCAATATTGTGCTACAACAGGAATGACACCAACAGCAGCCCTGTATGTTATAGAGCGTGGTTCTGCAAAATGTTGAAGAAGTCTTGTGTTTAAATGGCATAAGCGTTTCAGAGACGGTGAAATCAGCGTAGATGATTCTCCAAGAACGGGCCGGCCATCTAAGACTGAACGCGACATAACATGGGTTCGAGATATTGTACAAACTAATCGCAGAAAAACCGTTCGGGAAATAAGTGATATCACTGGCAATTGTGCAAATGTTGTGTATCGGACCATAATACAGGACCTTGGTATGCAGTAAGTCTGTGCGCGATGGGTGCGTCGGCTTCTTAACGATGAGCAGAAAGAAAAAAGATTTAGCGTTTCAAGAGCCTTTTTGAACCATTTTCAACGATAGGCTGATGCTTTCCTAAAACGTGAAGTGACAATGGACGAAACTTGGCTTAATTTATATGAGCCGGAATCCAAACAGCAATCTGTGGTATGGAAACACCTGACCTCACAACTTCTAAAGAAGGCAAACGTGATTTCCTGATATGCAGGAAAGCGCCCTGGTCGTACGATCTGCAGTTGCTACATATGCCAAGTCGTGGTACCGTCACATTTACAAGAAATGGGTGGACCTTCATAAAAAGTGCATGAACTGCTTGGGATAATATTTTTAAAAAATGGAACGTGACGTTACATGTTGCCGTTGTTACGCCAAAGTGCTCCGTGGCTATGATATTGTATACTATGAAGACGCTGTAAAACTGTTTATGTTCTATGTATTTTGACACGTGTTCGTGTATCAAGTGCGGAATTAAATGTGCATAATTTAGTAAGAAGTTAAAGGTCAATCACTCAAAATTTGTGTTTGTTTTCGTTATTCATATGTATGTGTTGATTTTGATTAAGAGTGTCACTAAGTACTACTGCAGACAATAAAATATTTAAAAAAAATGTGTTTAACCATTCTAAATCTGAATCTATGTGAAGTGACCAATACTGGATTTTATTCAACGGGGGAGTGCGCAGCGTATCAGAAAATGTTAGATCTGTTGATTATACTGTCACTTATTTTGTTTACTCTAATACAGTTATTGAGAATATTTAAAATTGTAAAAATAACAATAATGCAACTAGGAGGTCAATAAATATGACTTTTTTGGTTTTGAAATATATGGCGATAAGGTTTATAAGGCCATAAATACGGGGTTAAAATATTTATATTCTGTGTTTGTTATGCCAACTTTTGTACAGTACTTAAGTTTCTATTAAATACACACACTTAGTCAAATTATTCATCGATTATGGATCCCAAAATGGAAGGGCAACAGTGCATTATATTGTAAATATCTGTGTATTGTGTTGAACATGCCAAGATGGGATAGCCACTAATGCCAACATTGCCAAACAACATAGTGACAGCATCTACCCCTTCCTTCGAACAAGACTAGACTATCTGGGTCCAAAATATGTGAAAACAAATGGACAAATAAAGAAATTTTGGTCCGTTTTCACGTGTGTACTAATAACTCGAGCCGTTCATCAGGATTGTAGAGGTTTTGTTTGCAAAATAATTCTTATTGTGTTTTAGACGATTCATAGCACAAAGAGCGAACCTTGATTAAATCACCAGCGATAATGTTCTTCAGTTTGAACTTGCGGATAAAAATAGATTATATCTGGAATGAAATGATTAAATGTGATGATGTTCAGAGTATTGAGTGAAAGTGTAAAGTGGACGTTTATTGTAGAGATTGCACCATGGATGTTTGGTTTCTACGAAATGTTTATAGGATTATTGAAACGATTTTTGCGGAAAGCAATAGGTAGAAATCGGTTGTAATGTTCAATTTCAAACAATTTGGAAAGAAGCAGAAGCAGTCATGAACTTTCGTCTATTGGTATTTGTTGGGGACTACAAAGAACTTTTCATTACACGTATTCCAGCAACTCTTTATCCAAACATCGGAGTACCAGAACTAGAAATGCATGATGTCATAGATTTTTGTCAGAATGATAGACTATGAAAATACTTTACTGGAAATTTGGCCTAAAAGACACAAATTTCCTAATAATTTTTGAAAGATAACTAGGAATGAGTATTTCTTTAATCTAGGGTAGTGACTTCGAATTAAATTCAAATATAGTATAAATACAATTCCAAAAAACGGTACTTATAACGGACGATTTGCCGAGATGGAATTGGAAACTTTGATGCATACTTATTTTTCAACAAAGAACAGATGGTCAATTCAGGTCCGCAAAGGTTCAAACTCCGTATAGTAGAGTTATCGGACGTCCTGCTTTATCTGTTGGAAGCAGATACAGACTGCGTCCACAGAAAACAGCGAAACAAGAAAGCGACCCGTTTCAATAGCGGCAGGAAACTGGAAACATAGCTTATGACATTAAGTAAAGTATTTTGTTAATTTATATTCATGTTTATTTAATATTTCACTACATAACACATTAAGTATTATAAAATGTATAATATTAAAGTTTTCAAACGAAAAAAAAGTTGAATTACTTATTATCGTAAATCATCGTATTTGAAGTATCATTTAGAGCGAACTGATTTGGAATTTTATCCTCAATGAATAGTTTTGCATTATACTGGTTACTTCTACATTTATCTCACCTAACACAAAACTGTCTACGCCATTCATGTTGTGTATAGAGTATAATGACGTAGAGAGAGTGAGAGAGAGAATGAAATGCGCTGTACAGTTTGGAGCGTCGGGGTGTGCATCCGTAGAGAGCCTTTTAAGATGACCATATGTTTCAAAACGGGTCATTAATTAAGACATTATGTGGAGTATGTAGATTTTTGTGTAAAAATCGATATAATCACTATGAAGGCGCTAGGGTTCAAATAGCATATATGGAATAAAAATTATTAATTCACAGTTAAACTCGCCGTGACTGGATCGAATTAATCCGGTTACAGTTACTTACACTAACATCGACTGTCATAATATTTGCATAAGTATGTATCACCAGTATGACTACCTTCACAACACCAGTATGATAACCTTCAAAACACCAGTATGACTACCTTCACAACATCAGTATGATTACCTTCACAACACCAGTATGACTACCTTCACAGCACCAGCATGACTACTTTCACAACATCAGCATGACTATTTTCACAACATCAGCATGGATACCTTCACAACCTCAGCATGAATACCTTCACAACACTAGTATGACAACATTCACAACACCAGCATGACTACCTTCACAACGACAACACGACTTCCATACCAAACATCCGCATAACTACCTAAAAAGAACCAACATGAATACCTGCAAACACCAGTATGATTTCCTTTACAACACCAGCATAACTACTTTCACATCACCAGCATAAATTCTTTCACAACACCAGCATGAATACCTTCAAAACACCAGCATGACTACCTTCACAACACCAGCCTGACTATCTTCAAAACACCAGTTAGTCTACCTTCACAACAACAGCAAAACTACTTTCACAACATCAACATCACTACCTTCACAACACCAGAATGACTACCTTTACAACACCAGCATGACTACTTTCACAACACCAACATGAATACCTTCACAACACCAACAATACTTTTGTCCCAACACCAGCATGACTACCCTCACAACACTATCATAACTACTTTCATAAGACCAACATGGCTACCTTTACAACACCAGCATGAATACCTTCATAACACCAGCATGAATACTTTCACAACGCCAGCAGGACACCTTTTACAACACCAGCATGACTGCCTTAACAACAACAACATAACTACTTTCACAGCACCAACATGACAACATTCACATCACCTGCATAACTACCTTCACAACACCAGCATGACTATTTTCACAACAACAACATAACATCCTTCACAACACCAGCAAGACTGCGTTCACAAAACCAGAACGACTACTTTCACAACATTACTATCACAATATAACATCATCACATAGTCTGCTTTCACAATACCACAATGAACACTTTCAAAGCACTAACGTATACATTTACAGCATTACCATGAATAAATAAACAACACCAACATGATTCCTTCACATCACAACATGAGGACTTTCAAGCACAACGATTAAGACTTTCACAACAACTCCATCAGAAATTCTTTTAATATTCCCATTTCATGTTAATGACATCAGAATTGTATTAATCTCTACACTTGTAATAAAGCATGCAGCATTTTACTCAGTCAAAAACGTTGTTATTGTATTTTTAATAACCATTTTGCACTTCTAGTATTTTGTGTGAAGTAACATCCGGATTAGATGAGGGGCGAATACCTTCACAGCATAGAGTTTCCTGATTTATTCAGGTTTAGGCATCAAGTTTTCAAGTAGTTCATATTTAAGCGCAAAGATTAAACTATTCCACCATGCAAGGGTTAGAATTGCATTTATGAGACAAATCTTCACGCTCAATGTTTATATAGCAAACGTGAATAAGATAAGAAATTAGGACACAGCTAGATGAGCCCATTTTATGTGATATTTATAATGTACAACAAGTTTCGCTAAGTATTGAAATGTTTTTAAGTCAATGAAGTGTTATGTTTTTTACAAGTTTACATGTATGTTAAATATGTTTTAGTAGTTGGCTTGAAACCAAAGTATTAAAACATGTTTTTAGATATAATGTTCAACCGTTCAACTCCAATACTACAGTATAAACTACAGGAATAAGCCAGTAGTCGAGGTTTGGTATGCATATGACTTAAGGGTCGATTTATATGTTTGAATTTTCTTACAGTGGAACAAAAGAGCTTAATCGTATCAAATATAAATATGTGAAAACAGTCGGATATGTTTTACTCAAACCCTAGCTAATTACATCAAAATAAATTGCCATGCTGGAAATCCTTAATAGAAAGATTAAATTAAAAATTAAAAGTACCCGTGTGGAACTACTTTTTTCCACCAAGCACAAACTAGTTTCAGCGACATATCTTACACTATCGGCCATTGAAGATACTGATAATCTTTAATGGGTGTTATGACCAGATATCTAGGCCTGTGGAGTGAGAAAAGGGTACTAGACAAGTAGAATGACCAGAAATCCATGTCTGGAGTCGGAGGAAATATATTGTTGGTAGTTAATACGTAAATGTAAATTATGTAATTATTTATTATGTCAACGTAAATTATTTGCCGAAATATAATCCATTTAAAACAACAAATAGTTTGCACTCTTTTGAACACAACATCCGTTTCTTATGGAAATATTTACTCTTGCTTATGAATACACTTAAAACAACTGGAACAAGTAAGTATCTCGTTTGTGTAATGCCGTACATGAGCCCACTTGTATTAATGTACATATAATTAATTTGGCTGAAACATATATAAAAACAAAATATGCTTTATTCTAAACTTGAACGTGAAATAAAATATAGTATACCAATGCTTTGGTCGTGCAATATTCTCAACTATAGAGGTTATATTGTGCTGATTTGAGAAATTCAGATTGAAAAACCTTTATCAGCTTATATGTTATCTTGAAATGATAGCTACAAACTTAAAAGCACTTACTCAGGCTGTCCGATAAATATTATTGCGATGTGCAAACTGTTTTTGATTGACAATAGCCCAAATATTGAAGTTCACTCTTAGACCACTAGTGCTGGAAAAATAACCTTGTATCCCTTGAATGTTATTTTTTTTTGTCAAAACTGGTAATGGTATTGAAATTTTAACCATTCTGTAGTTATACCTTTGATATGTTTTATAAGTGTTACATGTAATGATATAGTTATACCTAAAAAAGTTGGCCGGCAAACTATTTAATATTCTTTTCAACTACAAACAGTTACAAACGTGACGTACTCTAAATATCATACACTTTAATATTTTCATAGACTTTCCACATTGAAAATACATATTAAACATTTAATGATAACCCCTTTGTTAATATTTGTGACTCATAAAAACGGGGTTGTTTAAAAAGAAAGCTAAAAGGTTTTACTAGCCACTGAAATAAGCATTTCGTAAAAGTTGGACACATAATGATATTTCTATGTTTTAGAAGAAAAACTATTTGACTGAGGAATTGATCAGAGTGTTGAACAAGACATTATTTCCCTCCACAATTATATTAATTTAGATATACCATGTATCATTAAAAGATGGCCTATTTCTTACTTGTTGTAAAAACATAATTCTTTCTGAAGACAAATCAACATTTTTTATCTGAATCTAGAGCAACAAACATGTTTTAATAAATAATACATATAAACTAACTTGACCACTGTGTGAAATTTAACATAAATATAAATCGCAAACCTGGGGAACTATCTACATGCTGCATTGATAAATAAATTGCATTATACCTACCTTGTCCGATTTAGAACTCATTGCCAATTTGCCTATGTTTTATAGTGTTCTTAAAGAAATACGACATCAATGATTAATTACAACTAAACTTTATTTGTTTGTCTGAAAGTTATATAGGTGCGACCCTGAGGTTGATACATTAGATATTTAAGGATGTGTTGCATTAAAGATACTTATTTATGTTCCATTGGTATCTGTAATGTTGTTTCAACTGAAATACGTCCAAGAAACGATTACAGATATTACATTAAATATGTAATTTATCGGAGGGTTGTCATATCCCCGCCAACACCCATGATCTAGATGGCAAAAATAAGCCACCGTAACTGAAATAAAGTGAATGCAATTCGATGGGAAGCTAGCAATCCAGCAGTGTAACAGTGTAATTGTTGGAACATTTACTCAATATAAAACGGCTAGTAATTGAGTAGACTACAATGGGGATATTTAAGATAACTGATGAAGAACATCAGATGAGAAAGGAGGTTATTCAAAATACCTTACCTTCAGAAAATGGCGCCAGATTAATCGGAAAGGCAATACCAGTACTAACACATAAAGCTTCATACATGTCCATATGCAAATTTAATGACTGACAAAACAGGCATTCATTTGGAAACACTTTGGAAACGTAACGTTATGCGGAAGAAAATTTGATCACACCAAAGTTTATTATCAAAATACTAGCAGCAGTTCTCGCTTTATCCTTTTACTGTCAACACCAATTCAATTCAAAAGTACACACATGGTTTAAGTATCATCCACTTTGCTTCATTTGAACCTCAATATAATGACTGAACAATTTTCTTTTTCTTTTTCGAGTTACAAATCCCTTGACTCAACATATCCAGAATATAATAATGGGCGTCTCCACATAGCTTTCATCACTATATGTCTTGATTATCTCAAGCTATCGGGTGAAAACCTTTTATCTATTCGTGTAACCAATGACTTTGGTCTTACTTACCCCAAACACAATCACAAAGATAGGTCTTCACATGAGCTATTTGTTAAAATAGATAATGAATTATCAGCGTGCATAGCGAGTGATAGTGTTCCCGTATATACCAAAGATAGTTTATTCACATGATTATTTTTTTATCAGTTCGTTATGAATGTGTCAATGTATACATGCTCTTATATAGGGGTTGAAATACGATCTCCAGTGATACATAAGAACGTTAAACTCTGCGGGCTTGAAGTGTAATTGCCGGACAATTTTACTTAATGACTAAGTGAAATATTCGAGGAGTAAAAGGGAAACGTTTTTTGTATATGTTAAGTAAACTTTTTAGCAATTCTGTTGCTGTTAGCAATTTATTTAGTATAAACCAAACCATTTACAATAAAAGTGTATACAGTATATATAATGCATGACTATATAATATATATGTTTAAGTTTGGAGTTGTTCTTCTTATTTAAGTTAAATAAAGCTACTATGCATTTGAGATCAAGTATTTATCATATACACATTTGAAGAATATGTTTCAAACAGAAAATAAATAAAAATGATCACATACCAATAATTATGCACGGAAGTATACTACAATCAGGGGTATAGCTATCACTATAATTGAATGGGCAAAAATCTATCTAATTATGATGGTAAAACATGGCAAAACATTTACTCATTTACTAATAATAATCAAGCAAAATCCCTTACCAAAAACATTGTTGAATTATTGATTGTACAAGCAGCTCCGGCAAATTGTCTGCAAACCATCTCAGTGAGAATACAGAATATATTCTTGTTAATTTGTAACAATAACATACCCCCTCCAAAACAAAATTGCAAAATGTAAATGATGAACAAATGTGTTGTTAAATTTTAAGGGCAAATACAAATACAATGTACTGCTTTCATTACAGAATTATCTAAACGATGCTTTCAATAAACTTTAAATAATTAATGTCATTATGTTTAATCATGATCATAAATATCTAAAATGAAATGAATTAATATTTTAAATAGCTTTGATAAATTTTTAGCAATCAGGTTTACACGAAAAGAGATCTGTTTTAGACCTTTTACAGTTACAGATGCAAATACACATGTATTTTTTACAGATCACCCACAGTGGCCTTTTTGTCTTGCTTTTTGATAAAAAGATTTAAATCAAGTGGGAAATAAAATTGAATGAATAAAATAATGTTAAAATTTTCTAGACTTTTAAAAGCCCATTATGTTACGACCTCTGATAACATGTTTGACATAAAGTATATTTTGAATTAAGCATGGAAATGGTCAAACCAAATTTCCATGTCATGGGACTTTCTTAAAGACCCAGTATGTTAAAGTAGTTTAAACTTATCAAGGTGTAATTACAAACAAATGGCTTGTAACCATCAAATAATATTTCAACCCACAGAGTGATCTAAAAAGATATGATAAATTGCAATTACAATCAACATTCAACTGAGGTAAGGATATATTCTAAATTTAGCGCCTATATTGAATATGCAAAAAGTAATCAAGTCAGTGATATTGATGGACCCCCCCCCCCAAAAAAAAAAACAAAACAAAAAAAACAAAAAACAACACGGTGAATAACTGTCAGCTGAGCTTACTAAGCCATATTTCATATTTATTTTTTGAGTGTACCAGCACATAGGGCAAGCCCAATCCCATTCCAAAAACATTTATATATGAAAATAATTAGAACAATTAAAATGATTATTTTAATTATTTATACAGAATGCCATCGTAAGGCTATTAAATTATTCACATATGCTAATACGCACAAATTAATGCTACAGTTATCTTCTATTAATTTATATGGATTTATCTGAAAAAATGCTTGCAATATATACAGTGTCAAATTATGTTAATAAAGTTCAGTGTTCTCAAAGAACCGTCAATGTTTTCTGTACTGACAGCTGGATCTTAAATATTTAACATAGCAGTTCAACAATATACAAATAGTGATCTTTGATTCATTGACAGTCTAAACACCATAACTACTATATACTGAACTGATTGCTGCTTGAAAAAAATCATGCAATAAAAGAAACCGAACAAAAGCTGATAGTGTCTTGTTTTAAATGCTAAATTTGGCACAAAATTAACAAAAAAGAGTTTTGCAATTGTCTATATGTTGCTCAATTATTCCATATTTGCTGTAAATGTCATATTTTGTATTATTTACACAAAACAAGGGGTGGCTAACATCTGCATTCTCTTAAAATACGGGAGTCTGTGCTGTATTCACTTCAAGTTTTAGATGGTTTGACCACTTCAGGCTGCTGGCACATCAAGATCTGCAAATTAAATAAATGCAATGTTGTAACAGAATTTAGTACTAACTACTACTGTCAAGGTATATGTTTGCCAGTTAAAAATCATTTGAGGCATACACAATTCTATATGAAGACATTAATTTGATATAGTCACATAGTGTAATTCCATGGATTCAAAGATCATGGAAAAATTATGAAATATGTTATGTTTGAATAATATGGAATTCATGAGTATTTGACAACAAAGAAGCATTTTGAAGGAGTCAGAAATGCACTTGCTTAGAAACTTTTATTACTTGAAGACATTTTCAATTCTCTGGAGGCGGTATGGAATACCAGACAGAACTATCTTGAACAGTATTTTTGTCCATTATGGTCCTCTAGAGCTTCTGCAACCAGGTGGCTATTAAAAAAAGAAACAATACATGTTGAAATGTATTAAGAAGTATTGAAGGAAAGGTAAAAAACCTTGATGTTACTGCCACACTTTTAATCCTATTTGCCTTGTTGATATTTTAAGTTGTGTTTAACTGCCTATAGAATCAGTTCTTAATGTAATGCTCAAATAGAAGAGCAAACAAAATAGAAAAATTGACAAACATGCAGAGGGTGTTGTTTCAATAGAAAATGACATCATCTCATGACCGCGAATAGGAATAATTTATAGCTGGCATGAAACAAAGTCATTTAGGAATGAAACAGACAGAAAAGATAAACTTAATAGAATCAAATCTGCTCAAACAATGCTTCTGTTTGGATACATTTTCATAAAGTGATTGTCTGCTCCAATTTAAGTTTGGCTGGCTGGTCTGTCATCATCCCCATCTCCAACCTGTCCCAAACAATAACAATATTTTAAGTTACTAAAAAGATGCACTATTTTTGGTTGATGGAATTACTAAAAACTTATTCTCATTAGGACATTGAAGCTTGCGTTTACACTAGATTGTGTTGGGGGTATGGGGGATGGATATTATGTGTGTGTGTGTGTTGGGGGGGGGGGGGGCGCAAGAGCTATAAAAGTGTCTCAAGGGGGCAGTGGTTACAATTGACTAGTGCATAAATAATTTATATAAGATCAAAAAGGCACATGAGTATTCAATAAATACAACATACTATTATTTGTATAAAAATATGTTTAAATGAACGCTTAATAGTTTCTCTTTCTCTGTCACATTTTGCAATGTTTAACTGTCAATTAAAAACAATACAGCAACACATAAGAAACTAGCCCAATCACTGTTAATTTATAGCATTCAGTAATACATTCAATCTTAAAAACATTATTATGACTCACGTAATTAGAAAGTACAGAAAGTAATGTTTCTGGTTTGTTTTTGTGTGTTATGGGTCATAATGCAGATCGTTCAGAATATTCAAAATGGCCGCAGCCGTCTGCATGACATTAAGAACAAATTGTTTCACCAACTTTTAGATATTTTTTGCAGCTTAATATCCCAAACAATCGTTGTAAAACCGATTCTTAATCGTTAAATTTGATGCCAACAAACAAAAAATAAGAAAACCCTGAAAAATAAAAGCAGAAATGGCAATATTTACATAGTGTCGGAAGCGTTGGAAACGGATGTTGGAAAATTCGTACCCATTCAATATCGTATCGGTATGACTAGTTAGAGGAAGGTGCACTTTCCGCGGAAAGTACGAAATCGGTGAATGCTCCTGAAACGATAATTTAGTTGTTACTGGTACTAAATCTCCGTTAATCTGGAAAAACCCGTACCTCGATTGGAACGCGGATAGATTAAACGTGAAGCTTGTAATAATATTTCAAAATATTGTTTAATAGGTTGGTGCAAAATATTGTCTTTTGATTTTAATGTCATGCGCCAGAATAGTTCTGGAGTTTAATACATAAATATTTTAGCTTTGTTTATATACAATGATAAATGTCTAAGCATAACGCGTATGTCAACTATTCTATTTTTACCGATGGATTTAATAATCAAAATACAAACTAATTTAAGTAAACTTCAAACTAATCTTAAAGTACATATGTGTTTGATAACTCAACTTCAAACTAATCTCACCTTCAGTGGTGTAACACGTACGTAGTGGAATTTGGGAACGTGTTGGATTATTAGCTATCAAATGCTGATGATCATGAAAGTTAAATAAAACTGTAATCTATTTATTTCAGGAAGTAACAATGTCGGGGAACTGTTCAATAGAGCTGGCCAAGTGGGGAAAGCAATAGGATCTTTAGTGACCGTGATGACTGATGACAATAAAGAAGATGAAGACACAAAACACTGACATCATCGGTGATGTCATCACATTCTGAGCACATTTTGAGAATCCTGCTTTGATGTCATTGCTTCTAGGGAATGAATCTGTGATGTTGCTGATGTCATAAACATTTGCCATCACTTTCTGTAATCCTTTTGAGGAAACCCTGCTGTGATGTCATCACTTTGTGTAAACATTGCTGTGATGTCATCTCTTTGCGTGAACATGACTGTGATGTCATCATTTTGAGAAAACCCTGCTGTGATGTCATCACTGTGTGAGAACACAGCTGTGATGTAATCATTTAGTGATACATTACTGCTGTGATGCCAGCTCTCCTAGAATTTATATTAAATGTCGGTATGCATTTGCTGATGAAAGAAAACATTACAAAAAACATTATGATGTTATAAATTTCATTTACTTGTACGCGTGTGTTTGATATGTGACATCATAGCTTGCGACAACAGCTCTTTCAAAGGATGATTTCTGCAAAAGCAAGGGAGGTAGAAATGAATGGAAGCTTGATTCTGGGATTTTGTTGAATATATAGTCAGTCTTTCTACTAACATTAAGAACGATGTATTCATTTTTATACACAAACTCCTAATAAGTGGTAGTACAGATATTAGTTTCTCATGATGGTTATAAGTCAACATATTTTAAAGTTGTATTCTCACAATTTAACCTTTTAAAACAATTTTTATTTTTGTCTTGGAATGAGGCCATTTTTGCATTAAATTCTGGAAACCAGTTATTTAAGATTGCTGTCAAAGGATCAGATTCCAGTATTTCATACTTACGTTCCAAAATTGATGTATTATGACTAAAGCGATAATAACGCTTTAAGAAAAATGAGTTTTTCAGCAGTTTTGCAAGCAGTTGAGTTATTTTCTATTCCGAGTTATCTTATATGACTCTATTGAAGACATTGATGTCAAAATCAGCTGGTCCTGATACAATAAATATAAGAAAACAGTCAATACATGAGAGTGCAGCTTTAAAAAAGAAATTGTAGATACTGAATGAGAAAGGGATTCCTTGCCTTTTAGGGAAACTATGAAAGAATGGTAGAAAATGGTAGAAAAAAGGTTGTACATAGTGGGATATATCGTGACAACTTCTATATATAAGGATACATCATCCTTGTTTGTCCAAATGAGGATGGCAGAGGTCTGGTTGTTTAGGTGACTGCCTCTCACCCAAGAGGTTGTAGCTTAAATTCCCGTTTCATGTCCCCTCAAAGAGAACCAGTACTGGGTTCTACCTAGGATTAGTCATCAGATTTATATGAGCATGAAACTGTCTTCACAATCGGTCTTAACGAGATTAGTATTAGTATTAGATTAGTGAATTAAAAGTCACATTACTTTAGTGTATAATTTATAGTCACACATTCGTATTAAAAATACTTAATCTGATACTTTATTAGATTTTGTTTCAATTTCAATTGTCATTAGTCTTATGTGGAGAATTTCAAGATGAGAAATAAGAGGCTGATTTTAGGCACCCAAGATTATTGGGTATTTGACCATAAATGAATAAAGTATTGGGTATTATAACATAAATGCAGAAAAGAATACATATATATGTATATATAAAAATAATACGTTGATTTTAGGCACCCAAAATTATTGGGTATTTTTCTATAAATGCATAAAGTTAATAGGTACTTTACCATGAATACATAAAGTTATTAGGTTTTTAACCATGAATGCATAAAGCTATTAGGTATTTTACCATGAAAGGCTAATATTATTGGGTATTTGAGTAATACCTTAGATACATTTTCATTTTACATTTTAAAAATGGATAAGGTTATTTGGTATGTTATCCTTCTCCTAATATTTCCCCACTTTATACATGTAAGTGAGCTGATAGGATATATTTGTTTTAGAAAAAATGGTTGTGTGTTCAAATTGAGATGATCATTTGATTGAATATACATAAATTATTCATGCAAATATATTTAATAACAAATAAAATATGGCTTGTTGTATATCATCAAACTGCTGCAGAAATTTGATGCTATCATTGTACAGTTATTTAATAATTGTGGTCTCTGTAATATATTGTAAACAAAAGCACAGAAAACAGTTGGCATAGTACTTCCATTTTCTCCTATTGTCAAGGGACATAACACTTCAGTTATTCAAGCCATAATTGATTATATACTTTGATACGCATATGTGCTTATTCATCGGTAGTGCACTAGTCAATTGTACCCCCCCCCCCCAAGATCTATGGGTATACCGAGGATATCAAGGGAAATGGGCCGTGTTTTTACCTTCCAGGTGGCCCCGCAGCGCCGGGTGGATGCGGTGGTTTTATCCTCGCGCTTAAAACAGCGGGGAATTGGCCTTACCTAAGGTCCCTAGGGTGCGGGGGCATTTGGCGGGAATTTTACCAGCAGGTCGTCCCCGGGGTTGGCTGGACCGAAAGTCAAAGTCCCCGATATTCCCCGGACCTGTGGGGGAATGGTTACAACTGACTGGTGCATAGTGTGATGGTGAAGGAAATTTCTTATCAATACCTTGAACGATTTTTTTTGAGACCTTGTGTGGTGCAAAAGACGTAGTTGTCAAAATGGCAATTCCGTGTATATGCGTCCGTCCGGACTGAATGCTCTCCGGGTTGTATATTGACCATGCTTTATAGGATTTTCAATAAAACTTGCCATGAAGGTTCATCATGATGAGGTGGCGTGTCATGCACAAGACCAAGGTCTGTACGTTAAAGGTCACGGTTACAAATTATATGTTGAAATGATCCTTGTCTGGGCTGTATCTTGACCATGCATTATAGGATTTTCAAAACAAACTTGGCGTGGAGGTTCACCATGATGAGGCGAAGTGTCGCAGGATTCACGTATGTGCGTTTGTCTGTCCGTTAAGCCGGCCTGAACCTTGTCCTGGCTGTATCTTTACCATACGATAATAATTATCTGCTCGTTTTTCATAACCATGTTATTCTATGTTGCAATTGCAGAACAGAGCATTATGTCTTTGTCAAAGGCTCTTTCAACGGGCTCGATATGTTGCCATTTGGTGTCTAGTCGAATTACTTTTAAAGGTTAATAATATTGCTTACAACACCGCAGCTGACACTTTTAGCACTTTAACTATTACACTATAATTAATTTCTTCGAAAAGAGGTCTAGCTGAAATTTAGAATATTATAAAACATAATGACAATTCTATACCTATTTTTCTCAAAAACTGTCTGTTGTCACCATATATGATACTTAAGTTTTAAAACAATACAGCTCGTTTGTTATCCAACATTTGGTATCAAAGGCTGCGTCAGATGTGCAGATGTTGCCTGAAAGACAAAGGCTTAGTCTTTGGGTCTAGGGCACTAATTGACGAGGTGTATGACCATTGGACATAAAGACTGACAAACGCTTGTTATGGCTTGCGGAATAAAATGACTGAAGTGCAAGCAACTGTTTACATAGTTAAATAAAGAAAACATTCTCTAAATACTCTTTTATACGTTTGGCATTTGTGGCCACGTAGCCATGCATTGGTAAAAGAACAATATTTATAAAAGCTAACAATTTTCTGTACACAAATCATGTTTTTTTTGTTTTGTAGCGTTACCCTATAGTACTAGGCCTCATGTAATAATGATGCATGACCTATGATAGTTTGTGCTATAGTTTTAGGCCTCATAGTTTACGTATCGTATGACTTCTGACGTTATGCAATATAATACAGGGCCTCATATTATACATACCGTATGACTTTTGACATAATGCAACACAGTACTAGGCCTCATATTATACATACCGTATGTCTTCCGATGTTATGCAAAATATAACTGGGCCTCATATTATACATACCGTATGACTTCTAAAGTTATGCAAAATAGTACTGGGCCTCGAATTATACATATCGTATGACTTTTGACTTTATGCAATATAGTACTGGTCCTCAAATTATACATACCGTATGACTTCTGACATTATGCAATATAGTACTGGTCATCATATTATACATATGGAATGAATTCTGACTTTATGCAATACGGTACTGGGCCTCATTATACATATCGAATGACTGCTGACATTATGCAATATAGTACTGGGCCTCATATTATACTAATCGTTTGACTTCTGACTTTATGCAATATAGTACTATGCCTCATATTATACTATTCGTTTGACTTCTGACATTATACAATATCGCCCCTGGCCTCATATTATACATATCGTATGACTTCTGACAGTGTGCAAAATAGTACTCGGCCTTATATTATACAGATCGTTTGACTTCTGACATTATGCAATATAGTACTGGGCCCTATATTATACATATCGTATGACTTCTGACATTATGCAATATAGTACTATGCCTCATATTATACATATCGTATGACTTCTGACATTATGCAATATAGTACTATGCCTCATATTGTACATATCGTATGACTTCTGACATTATGCAATATAGTACTTTGCCTCATATTATACATATCGTATGACTTCTGACATTATGCAATATAGTACACGGCCTTATATTATACAGATCGTTTGACTTCTGACATTATGCAATATAGTACTGGGCCCCATATTATACATATCGTATGACTTCTGACATTATGCAATATAGTACTATGCCTCATATTGTACATATCGTATGACTTCTGACATTATGCAATATAGTTCTTTGCCTCATATTATACATATCGTATGACTTCTGGCATTATGCAATATAGTACTGGGCCTCATATTATACATATCGTATGACTTCTGACATTATGCAATATAGTACTAGGCCACATATTATACATATCGTATGACTTCTGGCATTATGCAATATAGTACTATGTCTCATAGTATACATATCGTATGAGTTCTGACATTATGCAATATAGTACTATGCCTCATATCATACATATCGTATGACTTCTGACATTATGCAATATAGTACTATGCCTCATATTGTACATATCGTATGACTTCTGGCATTATGCAATATAGTACTGGGCCTCATATTATACATATCGTATGACTTCTGGCATTATGCAATATAGTACTATGCCACATATTATACATATCGTATGACTTCTGACATTATGCAATATAGTACTATGCCTCATATTGTACATATCGTATGACTTCTGGAATTATGCAATATAGTACTGGGCCTCATATTATACATATCGTATGACTTCTGACATTATGCAATATAGTACCAGGCCTCATATTATACATATCGTATGACTTCTGGCATTATGCAATATAGTACTATGTCTCATAGTATACATATCGTATGACTTCTGGCATTATGCAATATAGTACTCGGCCTCATATTATACATATCGTATGACTTCTGACTTTATGCAATATAGTACTTTGCCTCATATTATACATATCGTGTGAATTCAGACATTATGTAATATAGTACTAGGCCTCATATACATATCGTATAACGTCTGACATTATGCAATATAGTACTATGCCTTATATTATACATATCGTATGAATTCTGACATTATGCAATATAGTACTAGGCCTCATATTATACATATCGTATGAATTCAGACATTATGCAATATAGTACTAGGCCTCATATTATACATATCGTATGAATTCAGACATTATGTAATATAGTACTAGGCCTTATATTATACATATCGTATAACGTCTGACATTATGCAATATAGTACTAGGCCTTATATTATACATATCGTATGACTTCTGACATTATGCAATATAGTACTAGGCCTCATATTATACATATCGTATGACTTCTGACATTATGTAATATAGTACTAGGCCTCATATACATATCGTATGACTTCTGACATTATGTAATATAGTACTAGGCCTCATATTATACATATCGTATAACTTCTGACATTATGTAATATAGTACTAGGCCTCATATTATACATATCGTACAACTTCTGACATTATGTAATATAGTACTAGGCCTCATATACATATCGTATGACTTCTGACATTATGCAATATAGTACTAGGCCTCATATTATACATATCGTATGAATTCTGACATTATGTTATATAGTACTAGGCCTTATATTATACATATCGTATGACTTCTGACATTATGCAATATAGTACTAGGCCTCATATTATACATATCGTATGAATTCAGACATTATGCAATATAGTACTAGGCCTTATATTATACATATCGTATGACTTCTGACATTATGTAATATAGTACTAGGCTTCATATTATACATATCGTATGAATTCAGACATTATGTAATATAGTACTAGGCCTCATATACATATCGTATGACTTCTGACATTATGTAATATAGTACTAGGCTTCATATTATACATATCGTATGAATTCAGACATTATGTAATATAGTACTAGGCCTCATATTATACATATCGTATGAATTCAGACATTATGCAATATAGTACTAGGCCTCATATTTTACATATCGTATGAATTTAGACATTATGCAATATAGTACTAGGCCTCATATTATACATATCGTATGACTTCTGACATTATGTAATATAGTACTAGGCCTTATATTATACATATCGTATGACTGCTGACATTATGCAATATAGTACTAGGCCTCATATTATACATATCGTATGAATTCAGACATTATGCAATATAGTACTAGGCCTCATATTATACATATCGTATGAATTCACACATTATGCAATATAGTACTGAGCCTCATATTATACATATCGTATGACTTCTGACATTATGCAATATAGTACTAGGCCTCATATTATACATATCGTATGAATTCAGACATTATGCAATATAGTACTTAGCCTCATATTATACATATCGTATGACTGCTGACATTATGCAATATAGTACTAGGCCTCATATTATACATATCGTATGAATTCAGACATTATGCAATATAGTACTGAGCCTCATATTATACATATCGTATGACTGCTGACATTATGCAATATACTACTGGGCCTCATATTATACATATCGTATGACTTCTGACATTATGCAATATAGTACTAGGCCTCATATTATACATATCGTATGAATTCAGACATTATGCAATATAGTACTGAGCCTCATATTATACATATCGTATGACTGCTGACATTATGCAATATAGTACTGAGCCTCATAGTATACATATCGTATGACTGCTGACATTATGCAATATAGTACTAGGCCTCATATTATACATATCGTATGACTTCTGACATGATGCAATATAGTACTAGGCCTGATATTATACATATCGTATGACTTCTGACATTATGCAATATAGTACTAGGCCTCATATTATACATATCGTATGACTGCTGACATTATGCAATATAGTACTGAGCCTCATATTATACATATCGTATGACTGCTGACATTATGCAATATAGTACTGAGCCTCATAGTATACATATCGTATGACTGCTGACATTATGCAATATAGTACTAGGTCTCATATTATACATATCGTATGACTTCTGACATTATGTAATATAGTACTAGGCCTGATATTATACATATCGTATGAATTCAGACATTATGCAATATAGTACTGAGCCTCATATTATACATATCGTATGACTTCTGACATTATGCAATATAGTACTAGGCCTCATATTATACATATCGTATGAATTCAGACATTATGCAATATAGTACTGAGCCACATATTATACATATCGTATGACTTCTGACATTATGTAATATAGTACTAGGCCTCATATTATACATATCGTATGAATTCAGACATTATGCAATATAGTACTGAGCCTCATATTATACATATCGTATGACTGCTGACATTATGCAATATACTACTGGGCCTCATATTATACATATCGTATGACTTCTGACATTATGCAATATAGTACTAGGCCTCATATTATATATATCGTATGAATTCAGACATTATGCAATATAGTACTGAGCCTCATATTATACATATCGTATGACTGCTGACATTATGCAATATAGTACTGAGCCTCATAGTATACATATCGTATGACTGCTGACATTATGCAATATAGTACTGTGCCTCATATACATATCGTATGACTTCTGACATGATGCAATATAGAACTAGGCCTTATATTATACATATCGTATGACTTCTGACATGATGCAATAGTAATCTAGGCCATATGATATGTAGTACATGTTGTTTGTCTTCTCATATTTTATACTTTTTGTTTTTAGCTCGTGTTATACATTTCGTATGTCGTCTGA
Organism: Mya arenaria; assembly: GCF_026914265.1. NCBI lineage: Eukaryota > Metazoa > Mollusca > Bivalvia > Myida > Myidae > Mya > Mya arenaria. The sequence goes on from NC_069127.1 coordinate 60,061,759, forward strand.
CATTCTGTACTATATTTCTTAACCTCATGTAATACAATGGCATATGCTTTCTGACATCAAGTACTGAACTTTTAGACCTCATGGCTGATTTCTGACATAATGTACTATTGTAGTTGACCTCGTGCAATAAATGAACTATGACTTATGACAGTTTTATAGTTAAGTACTAAGACTTAGACATCATGTTACACTGCGATTTCAAATCACTTCTGACATTATTTGAAATGTTGCTGTCATCAAAATGAAAGAAACACAACCTCAACATTGTATAGACATTTTATTCAACATGCATCATATTTCAACCAAAGCTTGCAAATGAAAAGCTGTTCATGTGAATAAGAATCAGGTTTACTATTAGTTTTAAAACTACTGTTTTTCTTCAAGTATTTACTCATGAAATATTCAAAACTGCTTATGAAAACAACAAAAATGACACAAATTATCTGTAGTATTTGATCTTATAGCACAGAACTAAATACAGCCTGGTTTATACACAGCAATGAATGTTCCCGATTGTGACCATTTTATCGCTATCGAAATATTCAAAAAGACAAAATTCTCACAGTTGAAAACAGTTTGTATTAATACATAGGCTAATATGTACATTATGTTAGCAAAATAAACTGTAGTCATAGACATGTATATATAGTTTCAATCTTTAAAGATGCACTCTCACTGATTTACCGTTTTACAACTTTCTTATTTTTTGTCATTGAAAGAGGAAATTTTTGCGTGAATATCTGCAAACTAATGATAAATGATAACTGACAAAAGATCAGAGCGCGCAGATTTGCATGTTTCCTTTTAAAAATTAATGTTTTATGGCTTAGTTGCCAAAACGTTCAATCTGTGAGAGTGCAGCTTTAATAAAGATGCACTATTACTCCCAACATAGATTTAACACATTTAATACAATTGTTCTAATATACCAAAAAGGATGAACAAATGTCGAAAAAAAAAATGGTTCTTTTGAAGGATACCGAGTTTAGTTTAAAAAGAAATGCGTAGAAAACACGGTATTTCTACCTTAGGAGACCATAGTAAATCGCAGTAAATCTTTTAGCATTCACCAATCATTTAATATCTTTGCGCTTTCAGCTATTAAATACAGAGTTTTAATATTGTTAATAGTAATTAATAATTTGCAGAAATGCATTATTTACTAAGAAGTTGAGGGTGTATCACTCAAAAATTATGTTTGTTTTACATGTGTATGTATTGATTTTGAGTAAGAGTGCCACTTTAAAGACACACACATAGTTCATAATAATACTTCGCTGGGAACCTCGGCTAAACGGGCACAAATTGAGGGATTAGACTATGTAGAAAAGATTGTTGTAAATCCTTTCATATGTTTACTTAAGTAATTTCCAAGTAAAGATGATTTGAAAAGAGGTATACAGATTAATCAACCCGGTAACCAAATCAAATATTATATACCATAGAAAATATAAAAGAGCCAAATCATTCAAAGTTGATATAACATTGAACATGACCAACTCATTCAGGATACATTTAATATAGTAAATGTGTGCGATCAAATCGTTCAAGCTAAAATAATATAGCAAATATCATTTATTTGACTAAATTATTCAAACTAAATACTATATATCATTCAAACTCCATATAACATTAAAAATATAAGTGACCAAATCATTCAATCTTTATATAACATAGCAAATAGCATTGACTAAATCATTCAAACTCCATAATTATAACATTGCGTGTATTGGTTGACAAATCATTCAAACTTTATATAACATAGAAAATATAAGAAACCCAAATCATTAAAACTGCATATATTGTTGAAAACACAAGTGACAAAATCATTGAAATTGAAAATCTCATAGCAAATACTTATAACCAAATAATTCAAACTAAATACAACACAGAAAGTAGAAGTGATTTTTTTTTATTTCAAAATCAATATATCATAGCAAATACTAATGACCTTATCATTCAAGCTAAATACAACACAGAAAGTAAAAATGAACAAATCTTTCAAAATTAATATACCATAACAAATATTAGAGACTAAATCTTTCAAACTCTATTAAACATAGCAAATGTAAGTGACCTAAATATTCTTCCTATACCACAAAGAATTTAGTAGTGACTAAATCATTCAAACTTTATTTAACATATACATAATAAGCTACTGTTACTTGAGAAATAGTAATAATAAAACGATAAGTGGTTGAACTATTTAATCAAATACAACCCACGTATTGGTGTTCACTTATATCAGCTGATGATGAATGGAAAATTAAAAAAATAGTTTGTCACTAGGGGTTAAAGCAATGTATTAACCTAACCATAGTAAGAGATGAAGGTACATTTAATTAATATCATTTCTGACTAAATCATTCAAAGAATACAACACACGCAGTGACATGTTTCACTAGAAGAAACGTATTTTACTAAACTTTAAAATTAACAAACTGCTTGAAAATCATTTCTTATTTTTTCTACAAATATAGGCATTTGATCATTTCATACTTAAAATACTACAAACCATATAAAAAATAGTCATAGTCAGACTCGGATATCTCAAAAAAATAAATCAATCAAACTAGCATTATACGAAAAAAAGACAGTAGAAATATTGTTAGCATCGTTGACACTTAATCATTTAAACTTCATATTAATTACTATGATAATAGTGTTGACCAAATCATTAAAACTTTATATAGCATAGCAAATGTTAATGACCCACATTCTTACCATAAAGAAATTAGTAGTGACCAAATCATTCCAACTCTATATAGCATAGCAAATATAATTGACCAAAATATTTTTACCAAACAACATAAACATTAATAGTGACAAAACCATTCAAACTCTATATAACATAGCAAATATACGTGACTAAAACATTTTTAATATACAACAAAGAAATTATTAGTGACCAAATCATTCAAACATTATATTACATAGTAAATATTAGTGACCAAAACATTCTTACTATACAACAAAGAAATTATTAGTGACCAAACCATTCTTACTTTATATAACATAGCAACTATAAGTGACCAAACCATTCTTAATATTCAACAAACAAATATTACTGACCAAATCATTCAAACATTGTATTACATAGTAAATATTAGTGACCAAAACATTCTTACTATACAACAAAGAAATTATTAGAGACCAAATCATTCAAACATTATATTACATAGTAGATATTAGTGACCAAAACATTCTTACTATACAACAAAGAAATTATTAGTGACCAAATCATTCAAACATTATATTACATAGTAAATATTAGTGACCAAAACATTCTTACTATACAACAAAGAAATTATTAGTGACCAAATCATTCAAACATTATATTACATAGTAAATATTTAGTGACCAAAACATTCTTACTATACAACAAAGAAATTATTAGAGACCAAATCATTCAAACATTATATTACATAGTAAATAGTAGTGACAAAAACATTCTTACTATACAACAAAGAAATTATTAGTGACCAAATCATTCAAACATTATATTACATAGTAAATATTTAGTGACCAAAACATTCTTACTATACAACAAAGAAATTATTAGTGACCAAATCATTCAAACATTATATTACATAGTCAATATTAGTGACCAAAACATTCTTACTATACAACAAAGAAATTATTAGTGACCAAATCATTCAAACATTATATTACATAGTAAATATTAGTGACCAAAACATTCTTACTATACAACAAAGAAATTATTAGTGACCAAATCATTCAAACATTATATTACATAGTAAATATTAGTGACCAAAACATTCTTACTATACAACAAAGAAATTATTAGTGACCAAATCATTCAAACATTATATTACATAGTAAATATTAGTGACCAAAACATTCTTACTATACAACAAAGAAATTATTAGTGACCAAATCATTCAAACATTATATTACATAATATTTACATTCACACTTCATTCCTTAACGATGGTTGTTGTTTATCAATTGCACTTTATTTCTGTATAAAGTGCAATGGCATTTCCCATCGATATCACGTGCGTTTGTTCGATACTTCTGTCCTGTCATTGGGCGCAATAATACTAAGGGGCGGGGCATATTTACTACGGAACTATTTTTTTAATGAAATCGTAGTACAATTATTGGCAACATGCAAAACTGAAATCTGCAGTAAAGCAGTTAAAACAAAATAAGCAACGATTATTTGATTGATTTTAAGGTAGATAATTTCATGATGGATGGAACAGTTGAAGAAACGTTTGTGTTTAAAAATGCTGTTAAATGTCACGAAAATGCAAAAACAGTTAGTTCAAAATAACCTCTATAACGGGTGCTTGTATGTCGTCATGAGTGATGTCATTGAAAAAGTTTTACATTAAGCTCGATTCGGGCCGCAACATAACTCGGCAGCTGCATTTTGGTTCGACGCCATTTTTTGCAGTGTTCATTCGTTTTGAAAGTGTGGTTTTTCGAAAAGTGACTGGATTACTGGGATTATTTACACACAATACCTATTGGGTAATCAATTAATTACCTATTCAGTCCTACTTTAACCATTATTTGTTTTGATAACTAATGTAAGCCTGAAAATTTTGTAAACATGTTCTTGATAAAATGTACAGCATCTTCAGGATCAGAGAAAAAATATTTGAAATTTCTTTGTTCATTGCATACGACATAGTGGAATCATGTCCATATAAGTCGTATGTTCTGAATAAAATCGACAGAAATAACTTAAGTTCGGAGGAGTTTTAGACATAATTTAGTGCTTTCAATAGTCATAACAACTGCAGAAAAAACTATTTGGTAAACACATCAGCTTGCCAGGAAAAGACAACTCAGCAGAAAATATGTAAGTTATATGACTTTTGTGGTTTGTTTCCTGTTTTGGTATTTGTATGCAGCTACATTATATATTCTAAAATATGTTTTTGTGCAAAAGTTTGCATCGTTGACCAACTTTCGGTCAGAAACCAGGTCGCTCAGCCTTCATTGTTATGATGCGGGCCCTGAAAGCGCATATGTAAAACAAAAAACCGGGCATTAACGGCACGTGAATTTACTGAATAATGCACGTTTTCTACCGATAACGCCCGGGATTTTGCGTTTTAATACACCACTATAACGGACCGAAAACACACATTGTATGCAAAAATACGTATTCATAATATTCCTGACCTTGAAAAGATAGAAAATAAACATATAAATAAGGAACTATTTTATCTGTGCATTCATTGTCGTATACAATTAGGTTACGATAGCTGTTCTAATTTACCCACCGTTGAGAACAACGAGAGAAAGAAAAGAGAAAATGCTCTTGAATAATCAATGTAGGAATGTAAGAAATGTAGATTTAAATGAATGTAAATATAAGTATTAAAATTCGACATGTTGGTGGAGTCCTTCGGACTCCACCCATTTTGAACAGCCCCATTGCATACCATACCCCGATAAAATGCAACATGTCGAATTTTAATCCTTAAGTAAATATTAGTGACCAAAACATTCTTACTATACAACAAAGAAATTGTTAGTGACCAAATCATTCAAACATTATATTACATAGTAAATATTAGTGACCAAAACATTCTTACTATACTGGTTGAGAAGCAGTTTCCGACGGAAAGCAGTTTCCGACAAATCGCTTTTTCGCGTACTTTCTTTAGATCTTCATAAAGAAGGTACTGTAATTCAACAATGTGGTAACTAGGTTATCAAAAGTTGAAATTCTTACCGAGACACGTAAGTAACTTTTATTATTATTTAATGTTTAATGTTTATTTATCATTTTGTACACAAACTTGCACGTGGGGGATCAGCACGCGCCGCGTAATGCGCATGCGTGTGAACCTAATTTGCATATCTATGAATAGCTACAAGGTTTTCCTTAATTGACTTATACAAACGATGATCATTGTGTACATATTTGTGAACACTGGTGTCATGCTTGTTTCGCACCTACATTCACTTAAATGTATACAAACAAAAGTTTATATCAGAAATGAATCAAAATATCATTGATATTCAGTGTCAGCCTGATTTCGAGTATGAATTGACTGTCGTATATTTTAAGGTTTAAATTTTTCGTAAATCCTGAAAAATTAAATAATATTTCTCTTATTAAAGTCTTATATTTAGTATATCAAATAAACGGATAATAAAAACACACAATAGGCACATAAATCCGCCCCGCATTCGATTTGTCGGAAACTGCTTCTCATCACAAGCTAATCAGAACAGTGCAAGTACCCTCTTTGCGCCCCTATTAGATACACTATGTGTGACGTCACACATGTGAAAAATATATCGACAATAGCAGCTTGAGCTGTAGTTATCTTAAATGTGAACAATTTTAGTAGGTATTTAAACACGTATAAATAATTCAATAAAAACGTATAAAAACTGTCGGAAACTGCTTCTCAACCAGTACAACAAAGAAATTATTAGTGACCAAATCATTCAAACATTATATTACATAGTAAATATTAGTGACCAAAACATTCTTACTATACAACAAAGAAATTATTAGAGACCAAATCATTCAAACTTCATATAACATATACATAATTAGCTACTGTTATTTGAGAAATAATATTAATATGATCAGTGGTTGAACTAGTTAATCAAATACAACCCAGGTATTGGTGTACACTGCTATTTGAGGATAATCGGGGGAAAAACTGTTTGTCACTAGGGGTTAAATCAATCTAATAAACTAAACAGAATTAGAGATGAAGTTACATGTAGTTAATATCATTTCCGACTTAATCAATCAAACCATACAACACACGTAGTGGCATGTTTTACTACCAGAAACGTGTTTTACTAAACTTTAAAGTGACCAAACTGCTTAAAAACTAATTCCCATATATATTCTTACAAATATAGTCGTTTGATCATTTGTTACTTAATACCTCAAAACATATAAAAATAGACATAGTCAGACTCGGATTTCTCATAAATATAAATATATCAAATTACATCTCACGATATAAAAAAAACAGTAGTAACATTGTAAGCGCCATTGACACTTCAATAAATGTTCATTCTTGGCGCTTTTTTGATATTCTTATGTTGACAATACCAAGCTGCAATCTTGATTACAAACATTAAGCTTCACTATCACCACAGCTGTTTAACGAATAATACAATAAACATACACATACTTATACTAAAACACACAATGTTTTACTTTGTGTCACTGTCTTTTTACATAAACATAGCATGGTCTTTATCTTCAAATGTAAACATCTAAATGGTCAAATGAATAAGGTTTTGAAATGCAAATTGCCAATTTAAAATTTAATTCTATGCAGGAGACGTTGAATATTATTGGTTTGAATTTTGGTATTATTTTAGAGAAAATAATTTCAAATTGAGTTTTAGTAAGTTTGATTATTAAAGACTACCTTGATGTATCAGTTTGTCCAGAAAAAAAATATACTTGCTATCAAATGAATGCTGGACATATTAGTGTACTTATCGTTTTAAACCGCATATAATGCATCCAAGTACTTTTTATGATGATTTGTTTTACCGAACTCATTATTTTGTCTGTTTCATAATGATTACTGTTTTACACTTATTGACATTTGACTAAATTACCGTCAACGAGAATTAACGTGAAAAAGCGGTTGTTGAAATACTGAAACAGACATATATTGTTGACAAAAGCTTACTGGAAAAAATGGTAACATGCTTATCGAGAAAAACATTAGGTCATAACAGCATAATATTTAATTAGGTTTTAATAAAATATAAAAGTGCAAACCCTTTTGTTTTAAGTGAATCTTAATTTCTTTTGCTGGGTGTTTATTTTTAGTCATACAATCAATTCACAACACATCTGTGTCAGCTCTTCGATTAAAGTGTGTACTGTATACCTATACATCCACAGAGGGTTGATGGAAATAGATATAGTTGTTTCTTGAATAATCATGATTTAAAAGGAAATACATTACTATAAAACTTATTTTATCTGCAAAACACTGGCATATACAATTTAATATGAAGTAAAATATGATAATGCTTCTAAACACCTTCTTCGTTCTCACCCGTGTATGACATTTGACTTGGAAAACAATTTGCATGACACACTCTTCAACACTCTTCCTTCCCTATTTAAAACATCTTTGTTTGCCTATACATACGAACACTTTTAGAACCACTGTTGACATATAGCCTGTTTTGCTGCTGACTGAAGCAGACACCCAGTGGGTACTTTATATCATCCTTCTCCCCAAGCAGCTGGATCAACTGGCTATTCGGCAGGTGTAGGCACATGATGTTGTTACTTGCAGAACCACAGATAAGTAGCTGACTTCCCACTGCAGTCATGCCTGCTGGTCCTCTCAGTGCAGGATCCTGGAATATCTTTAGGATGTTAAGGTCCATGTCCAGCTTGGTGATGGTGTTCTTCTCAATTTCGGACACAAATATCACTGCTTCCTGGCTTTCACTGACCACTGTCAGAGATAATGAAATGCTAAAAATCGACTTCCCACTGTCATTTCTGTTTTTCTGCACTTTTCCACTCATGTCCATTATAACCACTTTTCCATTCAAGTAAGCTACTATTAACCTTTCATTATGGTACCCAATAGATTGACTTCCGCGACCCACACTGATGCTTCTGTCAAGGGTCAGTTGTCCCAGTGCCTTCAGGAACTGCATACTTCCATTTATTAAACATACAGCCACCATGTCCCCGGGTAGGAGACAAATACTCCGTGGTACACTTGGCATATTGACCTGGGACATCAGGTTGTTAGTCCCCAGGTCAACCATTTTCACTTTTTTATTGTTTGAATCAACCAGTATCAGCCTGTCTCCACGAAGCAAGATCATGTCTGTCAGGCATACGGGATCGGCGTCAGATGGAGACTTGACATTTATGATTGTGGCTGGTGTGAATTTCATGCTGATTAGATCATCAGGTTGTTGCTCTATTAAAGAAAAGATCAATTGCTTCCAAATCATAGTATATAAACAAATCAGAGGTAAAACAAATATATGATTATTGTACAGAAAAAATGTTTTTGTCCTTTTTACTGGGTAATTTGTGGCCAAGTAGCTATTAATGAAAAACCCTATTTTAAATGGCTAATATTTCTTATCTTTACACAAATCATAGGTTTTTGTCTTGTTTTGATCATTAAAGTCAAATGCACTATACATAATAATACATATATCTTTTTAAAGATTTAAAGTAGATATGCCCCTTTAAATGTTCGAGATATGTAGTGCTAGATAAAGAAAAGTATATTCACTGTTTAAATTTCAGAATATATATTTAAGTGTGGAAAAAACACATAAAAAAACACACTATAAATAAGAGTCTTAAGGCATCTACCAGCATGCTAAAAAAATCTATCATAAAACTTTAAGAATGTATTTCACTATGATTTGACTATTAAAACAAATAATACAATTATTTATTGAATGATATTCAATGTGAAATAAATTTGAATTTCATGGCAGGTTTGGAATGTTTAATTTTTGAATTGAGGCAAGTTATCGATTGGACAGACTTGACTTTGTTGATTAAATGCATTTCACATACATTGAACTATTATTAAGAACTATCTACAGTTGATGTCATTCTTACGGTTGCACAGAGGTGACATGTGTATGCTTTCATTAATCTCGTGCGGACGAAATACTTAGTCGTGCGCAGGACATACTAAGTCGTGCGGATGAGTTACTAAGTCTTGCGCACGATATACTATGTTGTGCGCATGAGATGATATAGTAATGCGCACGACATAATAAGCCAATTGAATCAAACATGTTGTTCACTAATTGACAGTAAAGCAGCCCTTCTCCATTCTGGTGTTCTCCGTTAGTACTGTTGCACAACTAACCATTGATGTTGCAAACGTCCCCTACCATTTCCTGTCTTTATCAACTTTAACTAACGTTGCGTCCACTCAAAGCTAAACCCTGACGGACAGGCCCCTTCTTATCTTCGAGTGATCGCCTTCCATCAAAGTATAGCTGAAACCACTCAAAAACTTGAGAATGTGAATAATTCTTTCCGTATATATTTATTGCATCATTTTAAATATCTTCATTAAATATCAAGCTGATAACAAAAATTATTGTGCGACTTTCCGGCCGATCAAATGACGCCGTGATTGGAAAGGGGTAGTAACGATAGAAGCGTTGTTGTTTACTAATATGCACAGAAATGATGTCAGTCTGTCGATAAATCAAACGTTGTCTGATTGATAACCACTTGTTACGTACTGACATAATTATGACGACAGTGATTTTGTACTCAGTAGGTCAAAAGTCACGGGCATAGTGACAGTAATCACATTAAACACAATAATTATTGTCCGATCAATATCGAATATGCTTGGACCTACGGTTCTCAAACTTGGTGGGACCTATAAATCCCTATTGTAGACCGGTATCGATTTTAAGATCAACAGATAAAGGGCAAAGGCACTATTTTCGCCAGTTAAATAATTCAAGAATCTTACTGCAATCGCTTTAAGTTCAATTATTTTACCTCAGATTAGACTTCAAAGATGAAATTACTTTAATTAGTGTTCAACTACGTAGATCGACGATTTCAACAGATGATTTGCAATCAACTGGCCCATTTGATAATGTCACAGTGTTCGCTTTTGTGAATCTCTATAAGTTGCGCCCTATTGAAAAGTATGAACTACCCGCCAGCATTATGCGTCGCCTGGATCTTCAAAGCAAAGTTCGTTCAACATGTTTAAACAAGAGAGGATCGTGCGACAAAACGATTGCTCAGATTTTGCTGCACTCTTTAATCGAATAAGAAAGGCAAAACACACCTTTAGACACCAGAAAGCCACAGGACAGAGCAATCGAACATACAGATCCACACTACAATAGACATGCGTTAAATTGATTATATTTGCAGCAAATGCTCATCTAGATTAGCTCAGTAGCAAGATCTTTATGGAATGAGACGCTTAAAAGAATAAAAAGAAAACCAGCACCTCAACAAAACACCTCTATTTTTGATAATTGCACTAGGGTTTATGCAAATTCCAGAGTGACGATTGTCAGAAATATAGATGCTCAAGGGGATCTTGTAAATGTCACTCGTGGAAAGATAGTGAACTTGATACCAAATTCCAACGCCACGACCAAAGTGTAGTGCCAATAAAACGTGTCGACGTTTTATTCTCAACATATTCAAACGGGTCAGCTGGACTGCAAAAAAAACATGGATACTATTCTCGCAAAAACTGTCACTTTCTTATACAAGGTACAAGGCTTGATAATTGATGAGCATTGTGTGGTGTTCTTTCAGCACAAGTCCAGAGGTGGTCTGGTATATGATACAGACTCTACAATTTGATGCAAAAGACAACACAACATCTCCTGTCCAAAAAGGATTGACATGACTATAACAGACGATTTTTAAGAGGGCTTTTCAACTGATTCGATGACCAACTTACATGCAAGACGTAAAAATGTATGCTTTTTAATGCAAGATAAGTGCAAGATGTTGAAAAAGATTTAATTTGCACCTTGTAAGACTTATTGGTGTTCGCAGAAATTCATATTTATGAAAAGCAAGCTGATATCAATACCATTACAGGCTACAGCAATGTCTTGGAACTACAAGACAAAACCAATAACCGAAACGGCCCTGCCCGCAACATCCAAAATTGTTTTCGGTGCCAGCAAATACAGTTGCAAAAAACTTTAAGGTTACAGTTTTCGTTAGTTTTTGGTATATCTTAGGACTTTGAACGGATGTAATACTATATATCACCGTCAGTTTCAAACTCTGAACTATTTATGAGCTGTATTGGAGTGCTTGCAATATTAAATGAACACTCATCGAATCTTACGATTTCAATCTACAGGATCACCCAAAACATAGATAACGGGGATTTTAATGATTTTTACAACGACGAAAATTACAGGCGTTTCTCAACAGCGCTTTATGATTTTAATGATTTTAAGAGTGATTTGGGAAGATTGATCTCTAGTAACATTATTTATGCGAAAAGCTACAGAAACAAGCTCAGTAGCAAATTGTTTAAACATAAACCCGGTTTAATGGCACTGGATAAACGCCAAAGACATATAACATATAATCAAAAAAAGGAAAAGTGGAAGAACACCACACAACTCCACCAGCAGCACAGTGCATACATACTATATATAAAAAACTAGGTAAGTTTATCAAGGATTGGTAGGTACGGTGACCTTGGACATAACCTTCAGATTTTTTGAATGCGTATGACGAAATTTCATTCAGTCAAGCATGCTGGACCATAATATGTTATTGATGTACTTTAACCCACTCAAACTAATTGTAAGGGTATACAACTCTAACAATCGCGAAATATCGTATATGATATATATTACCTATCATAATGTGATCTCTAGACATCTTCGAATTTCTATGAACTCGGGCACAATCAGAGGAAAGCATCTCATCGCAGTCTTTGCGTTTAACCATGTGTTGAACTACACTTTTATCTTGTAAACATGGCTCACAATAATAGCTGACTTGTTTTTTCTTCGATTCAGACGCACTGGTCGAATACATCTCCATCGACACTCTAGGCTTCACAGCTTTAACATGTTGTCCAGATTCGTCAATCGTAAACGTTTCGATGTGCTTTTCATCTTTATCCAATATGGCCTTAACCTTTTCCCCTGGTTCGTCAACAGTATATTCCTCAGTGGGTGTTTCTTGTTGTATCCCAGTTTTAACCTTTTTTCCAGCTTCGTCAATAGTATATTCCTCAAAAAATTGTTCACGAGGTTGCAACGACACAGCCTTCGAAATATTTTGTCCAGATACATCCAAATATAATTCCGCAGAAGGCGAAGGAAAATCCACTACAGATAATCGCTCTTTCCTTTCAGGTGAAGTCTTTACAGATTCATCAAATTCCATTTTCCGGGTTCGAATACTGAAAACAGATAAACTATGTTCTGTATTGGTCTTAAGAAAATGTTTACTTCATCACAATAATGCCATTTTGAAAGTAAAGTTACATGTACACCATAGACAGTACAATCGAAAAGGTGAGTGACCATATTTTTTAGTAGACTCCATAAAGAGAAAAAAAGGACAAAAAACGCTGGTTAAAGGACGCGGCACAAACGTTTTAAAATCATTTGCAAGTAATATCTGATGATATGTAAAAGGGTTCAGAAAAATCTTCCAAATTTGGTCTAAGAACTTAGTTTTTCAATGAACTCATTATAGTGAAATTCCATTGAGAATATTTGGTGATTTCAGTGGAACATCGTACTTTCTTTCCTTAGTGGCAATAAAAATATTATTTCTCTGTTAACTCAGGTGCATTGTTAACGGTGTTGTATTGAAATCAACAAATTTTCTTTTTATTTCATTCATATTTCGTGCTTTCTTTTTTTTTATTTCTCCGCGTGAGACATGTTTGGTCCCTTGGAGGTAACAGCTGAATGGAGTTTGCTGTAAAACGCACGCGCAGTAGGCGCATAAAATATTCCTATGTTCATTAAAATGTCATGTGTTCCACTGATTATTATTTTTTTTTTATTCTATGCAATCTTCAAAATTACCGGGTCATGCTTTTTAGGCGATTAAAACGAATAAATTTAAACACATATATGAAATCATTGATGGCGTAGTAATACATTTCACATTGTACACCAACTTGATTTTCCATGGACAGTACTCAGTTTTGATTTAATTAATTTAATACCATATGTGAAATATTTCTGATCTAAGGGATCATGTTAATAAAATCTTATCAAAATACGTGGGAAATGAGGACAAAACATGTCCCTTTGAAATAGTCTCTCATTACACATACCACCGACTGTTTTCCATATGCATACCGTATGCGTTAGTAAGCCCCATTTGTATTACAAATCCGTATTTTAAACTTTAACGGTATTCCATGTGCCCTCAAAAGATAGGAGCAATCGTAGTCTAAGTAGAAATATTATCTGGTATTTAACTAGTCCTTACTCCCAATACAAGTAGTTCTTATTTCTATTTATTCATTAATTTGCATTATTTCCATTGTGTAAACCATTCAAGTTGAACAAAAATGCTTTTCCAGCATGCCCAGGGTGTACGAATCGAATCTTCATGCAGACACATTGAAAAGACCCAGCGATATATCTTGTGTTTTTGTTTACGTATTTTGACGGAGGACGCGGATAACATTCACATTGAAAACCGGCCGGAAGACTCATATAAATATTGTCCCATGACATAATATATATACAAAAAATTAGCGGAACACAACAAAATGGACCTACTCTGCATTTTCTACATCATGCTGAATATTCGTCAACTTCAATGGAAGACTCTTGCGAAAACTATCGTCCTGTTGTTTGTCTTCTAATGGAATCAACTTTTGGTTCAACAATTCCAATACGCACATCGTAATGCTAGTGTCAATCTCTTTAGGTTTACCTGAAAATATAAAATACTAAGGTAAGCTGATATTATTCGAGTTAGACCGCATCGTGAGGATACAATGGTTCCGACTGACAACGTTAATAAACCACTTTGTGTGCCTCTGGAAACAAAAGGGCCAACACGGCCCTACTACACTCACATAAGTATCAATGCTCATAAACAAAAATGTAGGTTATCATGTCACGGTTGATGACATGCGAGGTAAATACTGGAATTAATATCAAACTGCATACATGGTCCAAATTGTATTACAAGAAGTCACCGGTTTTGGAGAAATAAATATTTGTTAACGCCTTGGACACAATAAAACGACATATTTATTATATGTATCAAAATATTTATGATTTCATTTTCAACAGTTTGGTGATATGATATGTTTGTAAGAAAAACAATCTGTCGCCGTATAATTGTTTTTTATCATAATCATATGGGATTTTTTTATAATCTTGGTCTGAACATTGAACGTCATTCTATTAATAAAATCAATGTTTGCTATTCCCTGTTGGTTCTTTGTTTTCTCTTCATATACCTATTTGTTTGTGAATAAAACGGGAACCAATCAGTCGAAAGTTTTACCGGTTTGGTTTTTTTGTTTAATTCATCACCATCTTGATTTTTGGGAATTAAAACGGAAAACAATCTTTTTTACATTTCCGGAATCAATTTGGCTGTTTTAAAAGGTGGCATTTAATATAAAGAAAAATTGTCTGTTTCATTGCACGATTGCATAATCGTTCACCCCGTACAAGTAAATATTTCACTCGTGGCTATGCTACTCGTAATAAAAAGCTAGTGTTGCTCACTCGGTGAAATATATAACGATCTTACACGGAAATAAACATGTTTTCTCTATTAACTTAATTAGCGACTTTAGCGGGTTATCTGCCCCAAATCCCACTATAGGTGGCGCTGCTGTCGAGTAGGTCCTTTATCCGGGTATCCTCGGATCTTATCAATTCATCCACGCCATTGTTGTTTACCCAAGCGTTTGACAGTTATACATTGAAAGTGATTAATCATGCCTGAAACAACTTGTGTTGTACCATTTTGTTCACGAAAATATTTTCACCTTTATATTAAAGCAACACTCTCATTCAAAATCAGAACTTACACACGTATAACAAAAAAATGAGTGATAAAGCTTTAACTTCTTATTATATAATGCATTTATAAAAAGTATTAATAAGTGATAGCAAGATCAAAAGATCCTTCAAAAGAACCATAGTTTTCAACATTTATTCAACCTTTTTGGTCTATTAATCTTATTTGGGAGTAAGAGTGGTGCTTTAACATTTCCTGTTTATGATGTGTTTTTTTGTAAATAAATATTTAAATATGCTGATGTTTTCTTTAATGTGTTACTTATGCCAACAAGGTTTTATAAAATAGACACAGTCACATGTCTCTGGTATTAGGTGTACTAAAATTAAATTTAAATTGACATCATATTGGCCGTCAGGTGAGAATATCGACTCCGCTGATAATAGTACTGGTTTTCACACGATAAATGGTTCTTAATCACGTGTGTCTTGTGCATGGTATTCATTAAAGCAAACATGAATCCGTTTGTCGCTCAAAAGCTCATCAGAGCTTATGCTTCTTATGTATTCTTATGTTGAAGCCGAAGTTTTTTTAAAAATCATTGGATATGACATGAGGTCAAAGTATTTAAACAATCTGTGGCAGGTGTGCACTACTTGCACATTAGTGATAATAAAATTTGGGATTTATATGTAACATTGATTTTCATTTATTTACATTCAAACACCAGTCGAAGCATAATACTCTTATCATCTTTATACTCGACCCATCTGCTACCTTTCACGTGTTACTGTATAAAGACACCAGTCCTTTCTATTTGATAAACCAGATAAAAAATAATACAAATAAAACATTGAACCATTTTTATTTTACATTCAACTAAGACCTTATACATATATACAGCTAATAAATGGAAACAAGTGTTTCACAATGATACATTGTTCACAAATAGTTTTCAATCAACAAAGTCAGAGTTAAAGCTGCACTCTCAAACTAAAACTTTAAAAAACTGAAATTTATTCCAAATAAATGAGATAGAGATACATTCTATTGTGAACTATCTTATAAGACTTATTCTAAGATAAAAGAAATAAATATATTTCAAAACTGTACATCTGTGAGGGTGCAGCTTTAAGTTGTTATAAAACAGTTCAAAACACTTAAGTTTTATAAAAGTACTTTTCAAGAATTGCGGCTCTGAAATGTGAAGTATTGAACTGGTCAAGCTTGCATATCATGTGTGCAATAAAGTTCTCATTCCGATCAATTCTAGTGAACAAAATATCACTCAAGGTGTATATTACCAAGTCACAAAATTGTCTTTCTGCACAGAACAGCTGACCCTGAATTTGAAAATAATATGGATGCTTAGTACTCAAAGTCAGATTTCCATTTGTCTCTTTCAAGTATGGCACGGTGACTGGTGATATCTTTTTGTGTTTAGCACTGAAGGGGCACTTAACTTCAATAAGTAGGTTTTCATCTACAATGCCATCGGGTGATGCACCTAAAAACGGAAGGTTTTTTGATACAAATATCCCACATGGTTTTACTTTGACATTATTTTTGCTTTCATATTGATTGATGGCGTCCTTTTCATACTGAATTCCATGGCGCATTGCTTCTGTAGGTTTTAATCCTTTTCCCCGAACAAAGGACTTTGCCAAGTCATGTAAGTCGGTTCTTTCTGTTGCGGTACACACACGGTGAAAATTAGATGACTGAATTCTTTTCTCTCGTTCTTCAAACCATCGGTCGTTCTTGTTTTGTCCCCTAGTATACATTTCAATGTCATCCCTGTCCTTGTCACTTAGTTTGGTTATTTTACATTGTTCCAGGAAATTGTCTTCATGAGATACTTCAAAATAATCATGGTCATTGGAAATTGCACGAATATTGGCTGGGCTGAATGTCTGAAAAATTGGTGTCTTTGATATACCCCTAAAATTCATACAAATATTGTGAAAATAGTCTTGATATCCATCAACTTTACGGAATTTTTGTGGCCGAGGGTCAAAATCTTTAATGTCACAAATATCTGCACCGCCCAAGTTTAAATCTCGAGCCTTAAGGGGGGAACCAGTATGCTTTTTTGCTTTGTGAAATGACTGCAATTTTTCTGTGCATGTTGTCTCAACTTTAAATTCTCCATCTTTAACAAATTTACAACATGCATATATCATAGTTCTAATATGTTTGCAATGTCCAAATGGGCCTTCTCCTGCACCACATTCACACTGTGCTTCATGAATATATCCATTCTTGTGTAAAGAAATGTCTACAACATAATTAACCTTCTTCCTCATTTCTGCTTTACATGCCCCACGAACAAAGTCCAGAGATGGTGCCGAAAACAGTCGCATGTATAGAAGAAACTTGTCGTCGTACAGGTCTTTTACCTTCGCATCAAACTCCACCCGGTACTGGTCCATGTATTCGATGGCCTTCTCCATTGTTATTGGTGCCATTTTAGCATCTGAATTTACATCTCTGTATCCACTAGTCTTGGGCAGGCTCATGTTGAATTCTGGTAGAAGATCTTCTTCCCTGTTGAAATTCTGGTTTCTGTCATATGCCTCCAGTCTGGAAAGATACGAAATTAACTTGTGATACCATATATTGTGTTAAAAATTTCCCCACCCACTGTATTCTGTCGTAAAATACATGTAAACACGAGCATATAATCCGCTAAAAGTCATTGCAATAAAAACACAAAAGTGTTCACATTTCAAAGCTTTATTAACATTACTAAAATGATAAAATCATTTGTTAAACAACTTAAATTATCAAGATATCGATTTAACAACTAGTTGTCCTCGGGCTACATTTTGACAAGTTTACCTTTCGATTAATTCCTTCTTCCGTCCAGTCAACTTTGCATTGCGTCGCCTTAGCTCCGTTTTAAGCTGGCCTAATGATAAGGTGCAAAAATTTGAAGCCATGTTGCGATATCAATTGAATATTTACAAATTTTATCGGAATTTTATCACCACTGTTATCGATCTGTAATACGGAAGTAAACTAGGGACCTATTCGACAACAGCGCCACCAAACGAGCACCTGTTTGACAAGGGCAGATAACCGACTAAAGTCCCCCATTAGACACGGATATTAAATGATAAGACAACTTTCTACTAATTGAGTTTAAAAAATAAATAGTGTAAGGCAATGCTTTTATTATACGAAATCAATTCATTGACTTTTAAATGTTGCAGGAAAGGCATTTTTCAATGACAAATGACCAAACAATGCATAAAAATGTTTGTTTTAAATATATTACAACTGCGTACTTTTTGCTGTTTATCTAAAATGGATAACACTGCAGATATTACCCTGTTAGAATATTTTTAAAAGATTTTTTGAAACTTATAAAATATCAGGAGGCTCAAATGATTTAAATACCTGGTTTTACATTATTAAATGATTTAACTTTCAAATGAACTTAATGACCGAATGGTGCAATTACTTTCATTTTTTTCCCCAAATGTGGAACACTTCTTGCCATGTGATGGTCGCAAACGCGTTAGAACAGTAATAGTTGTTCAGTTAGTCGCTATTAAAGTCATTTGATAGTCAAAGCTTATTGGTTCTTTCAAAATCAAATATTTGGTGACACCCGAGACAAAGTCACCTTTGAATTTGAACAGTTTTGTTAGAGTTGGAGTGCCATTATTATATGCTATATATCAATTATCAAAGCTCTATGTTTTTACAATGATACGTTTAAAGCTTTTCCAATTTCGTTGGTATGGCAAAGACAAGTCTTTGTATACATTTGAATGGCACAAAGACAATCTGAGGCTAAGGAAAAATGTCGTTTGAAGAAAAGGGTACGGCAAACGACGCACGGCAGACGACGGGCATTGTCAAAAAATATAACAATTACATTGATAGGAGACCACTTACCATACCATCTATCTAAATTCTAGTCATAACGGTTAATGAGATGATTATTATAATTAAAGGTGTTCTTGAATCAGTCTACAAAGGTAAATATAACAAGTTTTCTCTCTAGGGACGGATCTAGTTTTGATCGCAGGGTCACAATTTGATCAAATCTGATCAAACTCAACACTATTCAGACTTGTTCTTGCATATGTCTACATATATGAATATTAAACAGGTGACCTCTCTAGAGCCGGGGTCAGTTTTGAGTCACAATTTGAGCAACTTGATAAAAGACAACAAGATAACGATATATATAACATATCTTAACTCTAGCCATGATAGTTGTTTATAAGATGAATTGCTATTCCTTGTTAAGCTCTGTGGCTTTAAGTTGCAATGTACATAACTAATTTGAACCAACAGTCAGGAAAAGGACAAAGGCAATGATGTTCCTGTAAAATTCATAAGAATCAATCAAGTGGTTAGTGATGCAAACGAATATAGACGACGGATACGGTATAATCGGAATACTTTACCTCGAACACTTTTTCGGCGAGTGCTTTCATTCATTTAGGCATTTGTAAATTGAAAAAAAACTTCTAAATAATGTCTTACGGGCCGGGAACAATCCAAACGTCGTTTGAAGGACCAAAATTGAAATTGTTAAAAAATCAATTTTCATTTAGTTTTGAGATTCAATATTAAGCAAGCATAATTCATTTATTCGTTGCAACATATCAAGCTGTAATTTGACGAAAATAGATTTAGTATGATATCAAATCAAAAAGCATTTACGTTTTCCCGGATATATCTTTATAAAAAAAGAATATGTTTATGGGTCAAATTTATCGGAACTAACCAATGAACAATGTTTTGAGGCGTTTAGGTGATTGCAGCTATTAAAAAAAAGTATATTTGAATTTTTGTAACCAGGCAACGAATTTCAACCTCTATTTTGTATTACCTTTTTGAATAACTTTCTTATTTGAAAATATATCATCAAGAACTCTTATGACATTGTTGATTAGGTAGTTTGGGACATTTTGACATGTAATGTTGTCTACAGACTTTTCCGAAAAAATATAAATCTTTTTCCATCCATAATCTGATAAAATCTTTTTTTCTAAAAAAGTGTTCAACTCGAAAATATGTCACCAAGAATGTATGTTTAACTCGCCAAAAAAATCGTTCCTAAAAATTAAATAACACATGAACTTTGAAACGCTTTAATTTTTTACCTGCCCCACCCACGTTTGCATAGTGGAAGGTACATAAGTTTTCTGTGATAGGGTTTACATTTATGAGTTTGAAATGTACAATCGTAGAGATTAAATGTAGTATGTAGAACGTACACACTTTGAACAAGCGTTAATTGGAAAATATCAGTACCAAAACGGCCATAAATTTCTTACCTTAGTAAACGTAATTTACAATTTATTGGACCAAGAAACAACAATGAATATTTAATTGCTAGTAAAAGGGGTAGAGAAAAACTATTTGTTTCAACTTATGAGGGGTGTTATCTTATAGAATTTCAACTGAATATACCTTATGTTTGACAAAATAGGTTGGCATGTAAATTTAACTTACAATGTTTATATATTTTGAGGAAAAAAAAGTTTGTATGACAAAAAGTATTATTCTCATATCAAAATGTACTTCAGACTAATAGTTGTCCGAAGGGCTCGAGGCGAAAAAGCCTTTACCTTCTTATGCACTTATGCGAACCCTAATCTTAATGTTTAGCCATATTGTGTTTGGTAAAGAAGTTGTCCACGATATTCTGGAACAACCCTTATACTTTCAATTTTGGCTATTGGTTTCATTGTAGAGGTTTCGTATTTTTATATATTAAAAACAGGCCTCACCCCTGGTGGCCATGTTTTAGATGAGTCAGGTTCGTTTTTACTATTTTGATACTGATCATTTGTGTTTTGTTAATGTTAATTTTGCTTCAGCTAAAATTGATGTTCAAGTGTTCAATGTTTTCAGTTACAAAGAGGGAAAGCAGACTCCGGCCAATTGTTTAAGCGGATCATGGTGCGTTTTAGCATTAATGATAAAAGGCCACCTTTATGAATTGCTTTACATTCTAACTATCGGTTTTAAAGATGAAATTTCAAGCAAAAATCGTTTCCATTGGCATAGTAACCAGCAGCCATTTGTATAAACCTAAGATAAGTTTTCAATTATCAAAATAATTATTTGATAATTATTGGCCAATCAATACACATTTTATCTAACTTCGACATAACCAAAGATTTAACCAGTTTAATGCAATTAAATGCACAATTCTGCATGCCAAAAACGTTGTATTAGCAATTACGATAAAAGATTGTTCATGCGAAGTAAAATCGAAATTGTTCACATGTCGTTTAAAGCCAGCGATAACAGATTTGCGAAGAATGTAGATTAGTCACACTTCACTTAAGGTACACAATACTACAGATACCTGATTGATGCAAAGAGGCAAACACGTCCGGTAGGACGAGTGTAATTTCCAAGTTTTCAAATTCCTTTTTGGCTCTTAAAAGTGTTTTGATAGGCTCGAGAAAAGAGTCTAGAGTCCCAAATATGTAGTATTTGATGAACTTCCACATCCAAACGGCATTTTCAAAGTTGAGCTGTATCTTCAGGCACTCTCGTTTGGTTCCTACAATTCGTCTTCCCTCTACAAAATTAAATAAACAAGAAGATTTATGCTAAGTTTATGTACTTTCGAATTTATCACGCTTCATTCGTTTATCGTTTTATCGTTATATCTATTGGTAAGTTTTAACCCGCTAGAAATCAGTGAGTCAGTTTTTACTTCATTTGTTGTTGTTAAGATAATGTCGACATCTAGGGTTAGTGATGTCTACTCTGTAGTAATTATAAGGGTCGGGTGATGCTCATGGCATCGTCCTCTTTGTTATTATCTGCTGGCCATGGAATTTTAAAACATGGCCAAATTTATCTTACCAGCTCAACTTAAGAATGTCAACCTTGTTGCCAATGACTATAGGCCGATAAGGTTTCCACCGTTAACGATTTGTCAATGTTTTGGCTGAAACTGAATTCACTTAGACGAAAGAAGTTCTATTCCAATATTTTCAGGGAAAATAAACACTAATCATGGAAAAAAAAACTTGACAATGTCAGATTGCAGTTTTCAGTTTGGAGTTATTGGCTTTGAAATGGCAAAAGTTTCAAAACTTAGTATTGTTTGCTGTTAAGCATTTCGCCTTCAATATTTGCCAAAGATTAAGACTCTTGTTGCAGTCATGCCATCCGGACCAAGTTTAAAAAACAGTCAGGTTGCATTTTTTATTCCAACGTTATTGCATTTCAATCGAAAAGAATGAAGTTCACACTTTGAATTTCCTCATAATTATATTAACTCTTCCCATAACCTATTCTGCAGGCGTAATAATATGAGTTCACTGGACATTTTTGTAATCTAAGAAAACAAACATCAATAAAACAACCAAGTAACTAGCCACTTGTGAGTTAAGTTTAAGTTAATCATGACCAACTTCGTTGGAAGTAAAACGTTTGACGTAACAGTCAGCGTAAAATCTTATTGAACCGCATTCAAATACTGGTGTCTCCCCTTAGTGGGAGCATGGTTGGGATTTTAGGTATATGGAAAAAGCACACGATGAGATAAAAAATGCAACAAATGCAATATTAAATTGAACGAAATCAAAGTCTTTAGGAAAAAAACTTTGTAAAAATACTTTCAAGATTTATAATTTTGTCCAGTGCGCAATTTCACGTTGTCATATAAATAAGTCACAAGTTTCTTTATACTACTTAAAGTAGTTTAGGGCTACAGATGACATTTCTAACAAAAACACTTAAGATTTGGACAAAATGTGTCCCCTTTTTAAAAACAAGAGATAATTTGGCAACAATTGGTGAAAGAGAAACAAGTTAGTGTGCTGCTCACAATGAATATGCAATGCATTAATGCTCCTTTGAATTTCTCGAAATTTTCAAGTAAGGCTTTCGCTCAAATGTGTCAAAATCAGCGGACACCTGGAGATAACTCTGCTCCAATTGGACAACTGGCTGTAATTCCTGCACCGTGCACTATTCTCTAACATTTAAAATATCCCATTCGAAATAAATTCTTACAAAACTTGACTAGAAATGGACTCGAATGTTTTACAACTGGATAATGCGAGGGGCCGTTTGTCAAGTACGACTTACGTTAGAGTAATGAAACTTCAATGTAAGACTTTATTTGTATGTTTATGTCTGACTAACGATAATGAGAATGTATTACTTCATTTTTGAAAGGGTCGTATTAGAAACTATTGAATGATATATATATATTATTATCGTTGTACCATTATACTGCAATGACTTGAAACTTTATTTAGTCATTCCACTATTCATATATCACAGTATTTGATTAGCCAACCAACTTGAACAGGAAGTGTTACTCTAAATGCCAGAGATGTACCAATCGTACATAATAACATTGACATCTGATTGGTAAATATTAACAACACGATGTTTTCGTTCTTTATAGCACTTCATTCTTGTCGTTATTGTTGAAGTTAGTTATCTGGATACTTACAAGTTGACGTAATACAAATGTTGTCCAACAAATTTGTCTCATTACTTTTGATAAAGGATAAAATATAACTTAATATTTCATTAAACAGCGATTTTTTTATTTTGTTTTATAATAAGTAATCCTTATCAAAACATGTGTTGAATTTTAAAAATCGTCTTAAGCATACATACCATAAGGATTGTCAAAAATCCTCCAGGTCTCACAGATGGTATGGATAAGAAGATCTTTCATGTCCGGGTGTAATTCTCCAACAATTTCAGGTGCATTTTTTTCTACAATCTGTGTAAAAACGTCCGCAAAAGATGAATAGAGGAGATTTCTTTGGTCAATTTTTAGTCTTTCGAAAAACATTGAAAGCGTCATCTCGCCTAAAATAAATTAATTAATTATCAATATTGACGAATATTTCATAAATTTAAAATCAATCTCAAAATAGGTATTGAAAGTATTTCATAAAGTACATTATAACAAGTAATAACAGGTGATATATTAAGTTTAATTTTACATATCAGTAAGCTGTGTACCATGATTGTTCTGAAACTGATCTGTGAGCTGTTGAACAGCTGAAAATTAAAGGCAAAAATCTGATTGCTAATAAGGTATACATTGTTCTATTTCGATCTTAAGATTTGCTCCCCTTAATTGAATATGTAATATGGACAACAATTTCATAACATTTACATCAATGGTCGAGCATAAAACGGTTCTATGTGACATTAAATAGAGAAGAATAAATACATTCATCGCCTTCACAACTCGATATGAAAATTGAATATTTTCCAGACATTAATTGGAATCAGGGTATGATTAAGGATTCGACTTTAGAGGGGCGCACGTAGAACTTAGAACCGTGCACCCTCAAACCAGAGCTGACATAATTGGCTCTAAACGAGATGTGTGAATTTTGACGATCTTCCCTGAAAACGATTTAGCTAATTTTAGTCTGAACTGCTGCATTCTAAACACTTTAAGCGGGTGCACCACTTCCTAGATCCGATAGTTAAGTTATGTATTGTTATGTTACATTCCTTTTTTCCTTACTGCAAATAGTTGATTACCTTTCTCTACGCCGTCCAACCTTTGACTGATGTCCCTATCATTGTCATAAGACTCTTTCAGGTGCTTATGATCAACCAAAATGTAACTTCTCAATTTTCCATGTTCAATGTCATCCATGTCCTCCTTAATTTCAGTTGTAAACGCAGTATCACCTATATTTGTCAGCCCAGAGGATATGAACTCTTTTAAAACAAGCATATGTTCTTCGTAAACTAAATGTTCCATCTCTAGCCTTTCTGAATGACAAAGAGTGTTCCTCATCTCTCTCAAACCATTCAAGGACTCTGCTAATCTAACATATAATTGTTGTGGTTTTGGACACAACACCGAAAAAAGACAAGAGCATAAGGACATATTCCATGTGTTCACCTCTGTTGGCTTTCCGGACCTAGGATAAAGTTTGTCTTCGTATTGTTGACCAACTGTTGTTGCAAGCACTTCGAGTTTGTAGTGCATAAGAACTGGATCAATTGGATCTGCGATTTCATAGCACAAGAGCTTCCTTTGAACGTGAGTAAAAACACAACTTAGTAAAGACATGTCCCAGTTCTCGATTTTTGTTCGTGTCCCAGATGGCGGATATATTATGTCTTGGTTTTTTTGCAAAGAAGCAGATGGCATCTTCAATATATGAGCCTTTTCTCTCGAAAGGAATTGATCCACACATGTGTAGCCAAGTGAAGACACAAAGATTGGCAAAAGCCTTTTCATGACCTTAACACAACATCGTACCAGCATTTGTAATATATTGTTGTAACGGTCGGCATCGCTAAAAGTAAACATGTCCGACATTGCTTAACGTGCACCTGGAAGAAATAGATGTTAGTTGTTTACATTAACATACAATACATAACACATAAATGTAATCCTGAAAACACGCAAAAGAAACAAGTTAAAGATTGTATGTTATTACACATGTTTGGAAATGTACTGTTACCTTCTACTGTAAATTGTTTCCAATATTTTGTTTCTATTGTCTGATTGCTTATATATGCTTACTCAAAACGAACAATTATGCAAATGAATCTACACACAAACTACAAAAGCAAGTCTAGTAGCACCAAAATTCAAAAGAAGAACATTATGTACATACACCATCTTAAAGAAATCTCAAATCTAATAAGGCATTCCAAAATCGTAGACTACATTTCAATATTGTGCTACAACAGGAATGACACCAACAGCAGCCCTGAATGTTATAGAGCGTGGTTCTGCAAAATGTTGCAGAAGTCTTGTGTTTAAATGGCATAAGCGTTTTAGAGACGGTGAAATCAGCGTAGATGATTCTCCAAGAACGGGCCGGCCATCTAAGACTGAACGCGACATAACATGGGTTCGAGATATTGTACAAACTAATCGCAGAAAAACCGTTCGAGAAATAAGTGATATCACTGGCAATTGTGCAAATGTTGTGTATCGGACCATAATACAGGACCTTGGTATGCAGTAAGTCTGTGCGCGATGGGTGCGTCGGCTACTTAACGATGAGCAGAAAGAAAAAAGATTTAGCATTTCAAAAGCCTTTTTGAACCATTTTCAACGATAGGCTGATGCTTTCCTAAAACGTGAAGTGACAATGGACGAAACTTGGCTTAATTTATATGAGCCGGAATCCAAACAGCAATCTGTGGTATGGAAACACCTGACCTCACAACTTCTAAAGAAGGCAAACGTCTGTAAGTCTGCTAGGAAATTCATGGATTCTGAAGTGATGATAATACAGCACCAGGTACCGAAGGAAAAACTGTCCTGTGTTTCTATCTAAGACCGTCTAAGAGGTTTTTGAACTTTTTTAGAACTATTTCAAGGTCTTTGGAAGAGTTGATGGCTCTGTATAGTAAACAGTCATCTGTGAACAGCCGTATGTTTGAATTGACCATCTCTGGCTTTAAAACTAGTTATTTGTGGGACACCATGTCGAATTCCTTTCTAAAATCTAATACTGTGGTGTCTACTTGTTTATTTTTTATCATATCAGCCTAGGAGATCTTTGGTGTAACAGCTAGCTTGGTCTCGTAGGAATAGCCTAAATGGAAACCATGGTTTAGGTGTATGCGTACCTTGTGTTTGTCTAGGTGCTCAACCATGCGGTTGCAGAAAATATGCTCCAGTAGCTTTGAGAGGACACAGGTAAGCGATACTGTTTTTTTTTTCTCGGGTGTATGGCGATCACCCATTTTTTAAGACTGGCGTCCCACCAATCCTGAATAGCTCACTTGTGTCAACTGATAGCTACAAGATGGCTTAGGTAGCTTGGGTGTTTTATATAGCGAGTGTTCTCGTCTATATAGTTGGATAATGGTGGAGGTTGACGATTGTTGCAATACTTTGTAAATATTGACTGAATCTGATAAGGTCACAAAATACATAATAAGAACCTTTTTATTTCATTGGCACGTTTTGACATGTTTGAATTCCGTTATGAATCACGTCCAGACTAAAGGTCATTAAATAAGCAGACGGCAGTTTATAATGACTATTTTGATAATATCAAGGAAACTTGATAACTTGTAACTGATGCCATTTGTTGCAGTTACCTTATTTTCTTAAAATAAATGTGTATATTAACTACTTAATAAGTTACCGAATGGATCATCGGAGAGTTGCCGGAAATGGCTATGTCACTGTCGAACAAATCTTGCTGCGTTTTGCTGGCATTAACTCTGATAGTAAGACTAATGAAGACTTCTACTAATTCAAAACAATTATGTATGGATTATCTGTAACAAAATAAACATGGATCAAAATAAATTGTCTTGCCTGATAATTAAGTGTAAAATTTGATCATTAACATGAACCTTATCATTTAAATTACCAAAAAACCAGTAAGCTTTACAGTAGTTGATCGTAATATAAACTTCTGCTTTGGAATCTTATAACCTGTCAATTTGTAAGTGACATTCAATCTAAAAAAAAACAGATTCATCAAAGGGGTCATTTCTACAACAATCTAGCATGAACTAACTATGAATTAATGCAGTTTTACAATGTCAATAAATCTCGAAATGCCTAAATATCTGAAAGTAAAACAAGGCAAATTTGATCGAAATATTTTGAGAGCAAATAATTGCCAATAATAGTACAGAAACAAAATTTTGCAACAAAAACATGCAGCCTACTTGAACATTACATTCCAATCAGAAGTCTTTCCCGAACATGCGTCAAGTTGAAGAAATTTGTTTTTAGATTATTAATAGGATTAAATCAAGAACATATGTATTTCATTCATAGCCAACATTTTGTGTAATGTTTGCTCCTTTTATATCGTCCACGCCAGGGAAGAAGAAATATTGAATAAATGTAACCCTTACAAGTGGTTTCTATACAAAAACTTCGTTTGTTACTGTTGTCACTGTCTGTCTGCCCAGACCGTCCGTTGGTCCGTCCATTTTTTTCGTACGAATAGCAGTCACCTATTTACTATATATAAATTGTCGTGTTTTGTTTAGCTATTTAATGTTGTGCGTCGTCTGTTTTACCTATGTGATATTAGTAGATCGTATCGATTTCCTGACATTTCTTAAGATATTGCATGCAACGTCATAGCTTGACGGTTGTGATGTTACAAACTATCAATTATTACAAAAAAGACATAGGAAAGCCACGGACAAACCTTACAGCTGAAATGAATAAGGTGGATTTCACTTATAAGTTAACATTTATATTTAGACACAATTTTAATACATTTATATCAATAGCTGTTGCGTTTATATGACCATATTTGTCACCCGAGAACACATTTTGTCTTCTGTATGCTGACCAAAGGACTAAGTACAACTGAATTTAACACTTTTAATCAATTGATATGCATTATATCTAGAACTAACAGCCAGCTATTATGAATCTCACAGAATTTGTATTTACTGTTTTTACGTCAAAATCGGCTCTTTTGTAAAGATTTTGTTTTAAGCATAACTGTAAAAAATGCATATTATATTTACAATATAAAAACATATTAACCAATTTTCTGTATCCAAATGTGAACGCACAGTGGCATGCCGAAGTTAAAATACATTCCTTTTTGATACTACAATCCAATAAAATCTCTTGAAAGATGATACAAGTAGAGTCTTGACAAAATAATTTAATCAATATTTAAATGAAGTCTTCAAAAGAATTTTTCATGCTAATTTACAGTAGACAGTTAAACACATTTTTTTTCTTAAATACTTCCACAAAGAGGTCAATGTATTGCAAAAATAACAATAATGCAACTAGGAGGTCAATAAATATGACTTTTTTGGTTTTGAAATATATGGCGATAAATTTTATAAGGCCATAAATACGGGGTTAAAATATTTATATTCTGTGTTTGTTATGCCAACTTTTGTACAGTACTTAAGTTACTATTAAATACACACAGTCAAATTATTCATCGATTATGGATCCCAAAATGGAAGGGCAACAGTGCATTCTATTGTAAATATCTGTGTATTGTGTTGAACATGCCAAGATGGGATAGCCACTAATGCCAACATTGCCAAACAACATAGTGAAAGCATCTACCCCTTCCTTCGAACAAGACTAGACTATCTGGGTCCAAAATATGTGAAAACAAATGGACAAATAAAGAAATTTTGGTCCGTTTTTCACGTGTGTACTAATAACTCGAGCTGTTCATCAGGATTGTAGAGGTTTTGTTTGCAAAATAATTCTTATTGTGTTTTAGACGATTCATAGCACAAAGAGCGAACCTTGATTAAATCACCAGCGATAATGTTCCTCAGTTTGAACTTGCGGATAAAATAAAGATTATATCTTGAATGAAATGATTAAATGAGATGATGTTCAGAGCTATGTATTGAGTGAAAGTGTAAAGTGGACGTTTATTGTAGAGATTGCACCATGGATGTTTGGTTTCTACGAAATGTTTATAGGATTATTGAAACGATTTTTGCGGAAAGCAATAGGTAGAAATCGGTTGTAATGTTCAATTTCAAACAATTTGGAAAGAAGCAGTCATGAACTTTCGTCTATTGGTATTTGTTGGGGACTACAAGGAACTTTTCATTACACGTATACCAGCAACTCTTTATCCAAACATCGGAGTACCAGAACTAGAAATGCATGATGACATAGATTTTTGTCAGAATGATAGGCTATGAAAATACTTTACTGGAAATTTGGCCTAAAAGACACAAATTTCCTAATAATTTTTGAAAGATAACTAGGGATGAGTATTTCTTTAATCTAGGGTAGTGACTTCGAATTAAATTCAAATATAGTATAAATACAATTCCAAAAAACGGTCCTTATAACGGACGATTTGCCGAGATGGAATTGGAAACTTTGATGCATACTAATTTTTCAACAAAGAACAGATGGTCAATTCAGGTTCGCAAAGGTTCAAACTCCGTATAGTAGAGTTATCGGACGTCCTGTTTTATCTGTTGGAAGCAGATACAGTCTGCGTCCACAGAAAACAGCGAAACAAGAAAGCGACCCGTTTCAATAGCGGCAGGAAACTGGAAACATAGCTTATGACATTAAGTTAAGTATTTTGTTAATTTATATTCATGTTTATTTAATATTTCACTACATAACACATTAAGTATAATAAAATGTATAATATTAAAGTTTTCAAACGAAAAAAAAGTTGAATTACTTATTATCGTAAATCATCGTATTTGAAGTATCATTTAGAGCGAACTGATTTGGAATTTTATCCGCAATGAATAGTTTTGCATTATACTGGTTACTTCTACATTTATCTCACCTAACACAAAACTGTCTACGCCATTCATGTTGTGTATAGAGTATAATGACGTAGAGAGAGTGAGAGAGAGAATGAAATGCGCTGTACAGTTTGGAGCTTCGGGGTGTGCATCCGTAGAGAGCCTTTTAAGATGACCATATGTTTCAAAACGGGTCATTAATTAAGACATTATGTGGAGTATGTAGATTTTTGTGTAAAAATCGATATAATCACTATGAAGGCGCTAGGGTTCAAATAGCATATATGGAATAAAAATTATTAATTCACAGTCAAACTCGCCGTGACTGGATCGAATTAATCCGGTTACAGTTACATACACTAACATCGACTGTCATAATATTTGCATAAGTATGTATCACCAGTATGACTACCTTCACAACACCAGTATGATAACCTTCACAACACCAGTATGACTACCTTCACAACATCAGTATGATTACCTTCACAACACCAGTATGACTACCTTCACAGCACCAGCTTGACTACTTTCACAACATCAGCATGACTATTTTCACAACATCAGCATGGATACCTTCACAACATCAGCATGAATACCTTCACAACACTAGTATGACAACATTCACAACACCAGCATGACTACCTTCACAACGACAAGACGACTACCATACCAAACATCCGCATAACTACCTAAAAAGAACCAACATGAATACCTGCAAACACCAGTATGATTTCCTTTACAACAACAGCATAACTACTTTCACATCACCAGCATAAATTCTTTCACAACACCAGCATGAATACCTTCAAAACATCAGCATGACTACCTTCACAACACCAGCCTGACTATCTTCAAAACACCAGTTAGTCTACCTTTACAACAACAGCAAAACTACTTTCACAACATCAACATCACTACCTTCACAACACCAGAATGACTACCTTTACAAGACCAGCATGACTACTTTCACAACACCAACATGAATACCTTCACAACACCAACAATACTTTTGTCCCAACACCAGCATGACTACCCTCACAACACTATCATAACTACTTTCAGAAGACCAACATGGCTACCTTTACAACACCAGCATGAATACCTTCATAACACCAGCATGAATACTTTCACAACGCCAGCAGGACACCTTTTACAACACCAGCATGACTGCCTTAACAACAACAACATAACTACTTTCACAGCACCAACATGACAACATTCACATCACCTGCATAACTACCTTCACAACACCAGCATGACTATTTTCACAACAACAACATAACATCCTTCACAACACCAGCAAGACTGCGTTCACAAAACCAGAACGACTACTTTCACAACATTACTATCCCAACATAACATCATCACATAGTCTGCTTTCACAATACCACAATGAACACTTTCAAAGCACTAACGTATACATTTTCAGCATTACCATGAATAAATAAACAACACCAACATGATTCCTTCACAGCACAACATGAGGACTTTCAATCACAACGATTAAGACTTTCACAACAACTCCATCAGAAATTCTTTTAATATTCCCATTTCATGTTAATGACATCAGAATTGTATTAATCTCTACACTTGTAATAAAGCATGCAGCATTTTACTCAGTCAAAAAAGTTGTTATTGTATTTTTTTAATAACCATTTTGCACTTCTAGTATTTTGTGTGAAGTAACATCCGGATTAGATGAGGGGCGAATACCTTCACAGCATAGAGTTTCCTGATTTATTTAGGTTTAGGCATCAAGTTTTCAAGTAGTTCATATATAAGCGCAAAGATTAAACTATGCCACCATGCAAGGGTTAGAATTGCATTTATGAGACAAATCTTCACGCTTAATGTTTATATAGCAAACATGAATAAGATAAGAAATTAGGACACAGCTAGATGTGCCCATTTTATGTGATGTTTATAATCTAGCACAAGTTTCGCTAAGTATTAAAATGTTTTTAAGTCAATGAAGTGTTATGTTTTTTACAAGTTTACATGTATGTTAAATATGTTTTAGTAGTTGGCTTGAAACCAAAGTATTAAAACATGTTTTTAGATATAAGGTTCAACCGTTCAACTCCAATACTACAGTATAAACTACAGGAATAAGCCAGTAGTCGAGGTTTGGTATGCATATGACTTAAGGGTCGATTTATATGTTTGAACTTTCTTACAGTGGAACAAAAGAGCTTAATCGTATCAAATATAAATATGTGAAAACAGTCGGATATGTTTTACTCAAACCCTAGCTAATTACATCAAAATAAATTGCCATGCTGGAAATCCTTAATAGAAAGATTAAATTAAAAATTAAAAGTACCCGTGTGAAACTACTTTTTTCCACCAAGCACAAACTAGTTTCAGCGACATATCTTACACTATCAGCCATTGAAGATACTGATAATCTTTCATGGGTGTTATGACCAGATATCTAGGCCTGTGGAGTGAGAAAAGGGTACTTGACAAGTAGAATGACCAGAAATCCATGTCTGGAGTCGGAGGAAATATATTGTTGGTACTTAATACGTAAATGTCAATTATGTAATTATTTATTATGTCAACGTAAATTATTTGCCGAAATATAATCCATTTAAAACAACAAATAGTTTGCACTCTTTTGAACACAACATCCGTTTCTTATGGAAATATTTACTCTTGCTTATGAATACACTTAAAACAACTGGAACAAGTAAGTATCTCGTTTGTGTAATGCCGTACATGAGCCCACTTGTATTAATGTACATATAATTAATTTGGCTGAAACATATATAAAAACAAAATATGCTTTATTCTAAACTTTTGAAAAATGTGAAATAAAATATAGTATACCAATGCTTTGGTCGTGCAATATTCTCAACTATAGAGGTTATATTGTGCTGATTTGAGAAATTCAGATTGAAAAACCTTTATCAGCTTATATGTTATCTTGAAATGATAGGTACAAACTTAAAAGCACTTACTCAGGCTGTCCGATAAATATTATTGCGATGTGCAAACTGTTTTTGATTGACAATAGCCCAAATATTGAAGTTCAATCTTAGACCACTAGTGCTGGAAAAATAACCATGTATCCCTTGAATGTTATTTTTTTGTCAAAACTGGTAATGGTATTGAAATTTTAACCATTCTGTAGTTAAACCTTTGATATGTTTTATAAGTGTTACATGTAATGATATAGTTATACCTTAAAAAGTACGCCGGCAAACTATTTAATATTCTTTTCAACTACAAACAGTTACAAACGTGACGTACTCTAAATATCATACACTTTTATATTTTCATAGACTTTCCTCATTGAAAATACATATTAAACATTTAATGACAACACCTTTGTTAATATTGGTGACTTATAAAAACGGGGTTGTTTAAAATGAAAGCTAAAAGTTTTTACTAGCCACTGAAATAAGCATTTCGTAAAAGTTGGACACGTAATGATATTTCTATGTTTTAGAAGAAAAACTATTTGATTGAGGAATTGATCAGATTGTTGAACAAGAAATTATTTCCCTCCACAATTATACTTTAATTTAGATATACCATGTATCATTAAAAGATGGCCTATTTCTTACTTGTTGTAAAAACATAATTCTTTCTGAAGACAAATCAACATTTTTTATCTGAATTTAGAGCAACAAACATATTTTAATAAATCAAACATATAAAATAACTTGACCACTGTGTGAAATTTAACATAATACAAATCGCAAACCTGGGGAACTATCTACATGCCTCATTGATAAATAAGTTGCATTATACCTACCTTGTCCGATTTAGAACTCATTGCCAATTTGCCTATGTTTTATAGTGTTCTTAAAGAAAATACGACATCAATGATTAATTGCAACTAAACTACATTTGTTTGGCTGAAAGTTATATAGGTGCTACCCTGAGGTTGATACGTTAGATATTTAAGGATGTGTTGCATTAAAGATACTTATTTATGTTCCATTGGTATCTGAAATGTTGTTTCAACTGAAATAAGTCCAAGAAACGATTAAACAGATATTACATTAAATATGTAATTTATCCGAGGGTTGTCATATCCCCGCCAACACCCATGAACTAGATGGCAAAAATAAGCCACCGTAACTGAAATAAAGTGAATGCAATTCGATGGGAAGCTAGCAATCCAGCAGTGTAACAGTGCAGTACTTGAAACATATACTCAATATAAAACGGCTAGTAATTGAGTAGACTACAATGGGGATATTTAAGATAACTGATGAAGAACATAAGATGAGAAAGGAGGTTATTCAAAATACCTTACCTTCAGAAAATGGCGCCAGATTAATCGGAAAGGCAATACCCGTATTAACACATAAAGCTTCATACATGTTCATAGGCAACTTTAATGACTTACAAAACAGGCATTCATTTGGAAAACACTTTGGAAACGTAACGTTATGCGGAAGAACATTTGATCACACCAAAGTTTATTATCCAAATACTAGCAGCAGTTCTCGCTTCACCTTTTTACTATCAACACCAATTCAATCCAAAAGTACACACATGGTTTAAGTATCATCCACTTTGCTTCATTTGAACCTCAATATAATGACTGAACAATTTTCTTTTTCTTTTTTGAGTTACAAATCCCTTGAATATAATAATGGGCGTCTCCACATAGCTTTCCTCACTATATGTCTTGATTATCTTAAGCTATCGGGTGAAAACCTTTTATCTATTCGTCTAACCATTGACTTTGGTCTTACTTACCCCAAATACAATCACAAAGATAGGTCTTCACATGAGCTATTTGTTAAAATAGATAATGAATTATCAGCGTGCATAGCGAGTAATAGTGTTCCCGTATATACCGGAGATAGTTTATTCACATGATTATTTTTTATCAGTTAGTTTTGAATGTGTCAATGTATACATGTTCTTATATAGGCGTTGAAATAAGATTTCCAGTGATACATAAGAACGTTAAACTGTTTAATGATTACAAATATTTCGAGCTTTTTTAAAAAGTGTGTGCAAAATATTCTGAAAATATAGTTATGAGATGATTTAAAGTAAGTGTATATTCACTTTATCCATCACAAGTATAATGAATTGAATTGTATGGAACCTACAGAATCGGATGGTCCACGAACAAAGGGTTGGGTTCAAGTATGTCCCTGTACATTCAGATTGTGTGAGAATAAAGTCTTGTTCCATTATACATTATCTCATCAGAACGTATTCCATCTTTTGGGTAAAAAACATATAGGTGAATACTCAACACACTGAAAATAAACAAGTAATCAATGATAAGAACACGTGAAAAGTGGCCTTACTTGTATTAAAATATTGGAAACGACATCAAATTGTTTTAATATAGCTTCTTATACATACAGAATAGTGGATCTGAAAGAATACACATGAAGTCATGCGATGCTGAGTAATATGAACTAAGGCG
This sequence comes from Mya arenaria, assembly GCF_026914265.1. NCBI lineage: Eukaryota > Metazoa > Mollusca > Bivalvia > Myida > Myidae > Mya > Mya arenaria. Next base: position 60,097,809 of record NC_069127.1, read on the forward strand.
CTGCCTCTGCGGGCTTGAAGTGTAATTGCCGGACACTTTAATTTTTTTCTTAATGACTACGTGAAATATTCTAGGAGTAAAAGGGAAACGTTTTTTGTATATGTTAATGAAACTTTTTAAATAACAAGCAGTTCTGTTGCTGTTAGCAATTTTTATTAAGTACATACAAAACCATTTACAATAAAAGTGTATACAGTATGTATAATGCATGACTATATAATATATATGTTTAAGTTTGGAGTTGGTTTTCTTATTTAATTTAAATAAAGCTACTATGCCTTTGAGATCAAGTATGTATCATATACACATTTAAAGAATATGTTTCAAACAGAAAATAAATAAAGTGATCACATCCCAATAATTTTGCACTGAAGTATACTACAATCAGGGTTATAGCTATCACTATAATTGAATGGGCAAAAAACTATCTAAATATGATGGTAAAACATGGCAAAACATTTACTCATTTACTAATAATAATCAAGCAAATCTCCCTTACCAAAAACATTGTTGAATTATTGATTGTTCAAGCAGCTCCGGCAAATTGTCTGCAAACCATCTCAGTGAGAATACAGAATATATTCTTGCTAATTTGTTACAAAAACATACCCCCCTCCAAAAAAAAAGTTGCAAAATGTTAATGATGAACAAATGTGTTGTTTAGATTTTAAGGGCAAATACAAATACGTTGTCCTGCTTTCATTACATAATTATCTAAACGATGCTTTCAATAAACTTTTGATAATTTGTGTCATTATGTCTCATGATCATAAATATCTAAAATTCATTAAATTAATATTTTAAACAGCTTTGCTAAATTTTTAGCCATCAGGTCTACACGAAAAAAGATCTGTTTTAGACCTTTTACAGTTAAAGATGCAAATACACATGCATTTTTTACATATCACCCACAGTGGCCTTTTTGTCTTGCTTTTTGATAAAAAGGTATTTTTTTTTAATCTGGTGGGAAATAAAATTGAATGAATAAAATAATGTTAAAATTTTATAGACTTTTAAAGGCCCAATATGTTACGACCTCTCATAACATTTTTGACATGAAGTATATTTTGAATTAAGCATGGAAATAGTCAAACAAAATTTCCATATCATGGGACTTTCTAAAAGACCCAGTATGTTAAAGAAGTTTAAACTTATCAAGGTGTAATTACAAACAAGTGGCTTGTAACCATCAAATAATATTTCAACCCACAGAGTGATCTAAAAAGAAATGATAAATTGCAATTACAATCAAAATTCAACAGAGGTAAGGATATATTCTAAATTTAGCGCCTATATAGCAAATGCAAAAAAGTAATCAAGTCAGTGATATTGTTGGAACACCCCCCCCCCCCCCCAAAAAAAACAAAAAAAAACAACAAAAAACAAAAAAAAAAAAAAAAAAAAAACAACAACAAAAAACACACAGTGAATAACTGTCAGCTGAGCTTACTAAGCCATATTTCATATTTATTTGTTGAGTGTACCAGCATATAGGGCAAGCCCAATCCCATTCCAAAACCATTTATATATAAAAAAATAATAAGAACAATTAAAATGATTATTTTATATTATTTATACAGAATGCCATCATACGGCTATTAAATTATTCACATATGCTAATACGCACAAATTAATGCTACAGTTATCTTCTATCAATTAATATGGATTTATCTTAAGAAATGCTTGCAATATGTACAGTGTCAAATTATGTTAATAAAATTTAGTGTTCTCAAAAGAACAGTCAATGTTTTCTGTACTGACAGCTGGATCTTAAATAGTTAACATAGCAGTTCAACAATATACAAATAGTGATCTTTGATTCATTGACAGTCAAAACACCATAACTACTATATACTGAACTAATTGCTGCTTGAAAAAAAATCACGCAATAAAAGAAACCGAACAAACAAAGAAAAACAGTTTCTTGTTTTAAATGCTAAATTTGGCACAAAATTAACAAAACAGAGTTTTGCAATTGTCTATAGGTTGCTCAATTGTTACATATTTGCTGTAAATATCACATTTTGTTTTATTTACACAAAACAAGGGGTGACTAACATCTGCATTCTCTTGAAATACGGGAGTCTGTGCTGTATTCACTTCAAGTTTTAGATGGTTTGACCACTTCAGGCTGCTGGCACATCAAGATCTGCAAATAAAATAAATGCAATGTTTTAACAGATTAAAGTACTAATTACTACTGTCAAGGTACATGTTTGCCAGTTAACAATCATTTGAGGCATACACAATTCTATATGTAGACATTAATTTGATATAGTCACATAGTGTAATTTCATGGATTCAAAGATCATGGAAAAAATATGAAATATGTTATGTTTGAATATATGGAATTCATGAGTATTTAACTCTCCAAGGTATTTGACAACAAAGAAGCATTTTGGAGGAGTCAGAAATGCACTTGCTCAGAATCTTTTATTACTTGAAGACATTTTCCATTCTCTGGAGGCGGTATGGAATACCCGACAGAACTATCTTGAACAGTATTTTTGTCCATTATGGTCCTAAAGAGTTTCTGCAACAAGGTGGCTATAAAAAAGAAACAATACATGTTGAAATGTATTGAGAAGTATTGAGGGAAAGGTAAAAAACCTTGATGTTACTGACACACTTTTAATCCTATTTGCCTTGTTGATATTTTAAGTTGTGTTTAACTGCCTATAGAATCACTTCTTAATGTAATGCTCAAATAGAAGTGCAAACAAAATAGAAAAATTGACAAACATGCAGAGGGTGTTGTTTTGATAGAAAATGACATCATCTCATGACCGCGACTTGAAATAATTTATAGCTGGCATGAAACAAAGTCATTTAGGAATGAAACAAACAGAAAAGATAAACTTAAAATAATCAAATCTGCTCAAACAATGCTTCTGTTTGGATACATTTTTATAAAGTGATTGTAAAATACTATTAAATTACCGCATGATGTCTGCTCCAATTTAAGTTTGGCTGGCTGGTCTGTCATCATCCCCATCTCCAACCCGTAGCAAACAATAACAATGTTTTAAGTTACTAAAAAGATGCACTATTCTTGGTTGATGGAATTATTAAAAACTTATTCTCATTAGGACATTGAAGCTTGCGTTTACACTAGATTGTGTTGGGGGTATGGGGGATGGATATTATGTGTGTGTGTGTTGTGGGGGGGGGGGGCGCAAGAGCTATAAAAGGGTCTCAAGGGGGCAGTTGTTACAATTGACTAGTGCATAAATAATTTATATAAGATCAAAAAGGCGCATGAGTATTCAATAAATACAACATACTATTATTTGTATAAAATTAGGTTTAAATGAACGCTTAATAGTTTCTCTTTCTCTGTCACATTTTGCAATGTTTAACTGTCAATTAAAAACAATACAGCAATACATAAGAAACTAGCCCAATCACTGTTAATTTATAGCATTCAGTAATACATTCAATATTAAAAACATTATTATGACTCACGTATTTAGAAAGTACAGAAAGTAATGTTTCTGGTTTGTTTTTGTGTGTTATGGGTCATAATGCAGATCGTTCAAAATATTCAAAATGGCCGCAGCCGTCTGCATGACATTATGAACAAATTGTTTCACCAACTTTTAGATATTTTTTGCAGCTTAATATCCCAAACAATCGTTGTAAAACCGATTCTTAACCGTTAAATTTGACGCTAACAAACAAAAAATAAGAAAACCCTGAAAAATAAAAGCAGAAATGGCAATATTTACATAGTGTCGGAAGCGTTGAAACGGATGTTGGAGAATTCGTACCCATTCAATATCGTATCGGTATGACTAGTTAGAGGAAGGTGCACTTTCCGCGGAAAGTACGAAATCGGTGAATGCTCCTGAAACAATAATTAGTTGTTACTGGTACTAAATCTCCGTTAATCTGGGAAAACCCGTACCTCGATTGGAACGCGGATAGATTAAACGTGAAGTTTGTAATAATATTTCAAAATATGAAATTAAATAAAAAAAAAACATGCATCTCAGATAAACTTACCTTAAACTTAAAGCAAACTTATTTGCTCTCCAAACTGGCAGTAGGATTATGGCTCCATTTGTTGTTGTTCCATATAAACAAAATGGCGTGCAATGCTCGCTTGAAATCTGCATCAAAATCATTGTAGCGTGAAATGTGGATTAATGTATTCAAGTTTGATCCTATAAGCATTTAGTTTCGGCGATACGTAGTGATTTTGTTGGATGAAATAACTGCTTCAATGACAAAAACCATTTTGGTACTTACTGTAATTCACAGAAGTGAACCAGGCTATCCTATTAAATGCAGAACTATTTTTAACGCATACCCAAATATTGAAGTTCCGATCTAAAAAGTACATGTACCTCCGGTGTTTTGGTACTGAATTTTCATTGGTTTACGGAGGTCAAACCCCGCCCAAAACATGTACAATATGCTTGCCGGCATGCACGCGCTTTATATGAACAATGGCGATATTTTCTGGTTCTCATTTTCATGGTTCAGTGGTGCCCAAATTTTTTAATGCCTATCACTCCCGCAAAAAAGTAGTCCCTCGCATACACACACAAACCGTAAGAGGGCTTGTACAGACAAACACTTCGCGTTCGTCTTCAAGCCAGTATTAACTGCAAAATAACAGTTTATTGATTTATGTAAATAGTACATTTAAGATTTTAAGGGAGCAAAATCCGAACATACTTTAGAAAAGTTTGACATTGTGGTCTAATCGTTATTTTGTTCTTGACATTAACAATATGTACCAGATAGTCTAACAATCGGCAAATACAGTATTTACTCAAAACAAGCTTAGAGCACTCAATGCTAGTAGGAGGCCGGTAATTCATCCCTTAACATAGCGTAAAAATAAACGCAACAATCATGTTACTGTCTGATCTGTGTAATACAGTTTAAAATAACGCATAATTGTTTCCCATTCCATCATATTTGTTTATAAGTATAAGTAAATATACCGAAGCTATTTTGAAACTTACTGCAAATTACGTGGTAGACAACCTAAGTAAATTTCGAATTGGAAAACATGAATATAAACTGGGTAATTGGCATGTGTTGTATGCAATGAGATACGGCAGTTAGTCAAGTTCAATGCGATGTACAAAACGATATCAAATCTATCATACTTAAACGCAATCTAAAAGTATCTCTTCATATAAGACTGCTACTTACCCAGTTATATAACTGTAGGTCAGTCCCAAGACCCAGTACGTTTTTGTTTTGACACGTAAGTATTAACGTTAGTATTTATATTCTATACTGAACATCAGTCTCAAAATATGATGATGTATTCACGTTTAAACCTACTTTGACCTTTGTGCTACCTTTGTATTGTATTGTTGAAAGTAGACGTAAGCAGTCTTATTTTACAGATATAATTATTGGAGTGTTCAAATTATTAAAACGTTATTTAACATCAAAAAACACCATTCTATGGTGGTGCACGCGTACTCTTACTTCAGGTAGTAAGTTTTCGTTAACACAGCAGATCGTCTGGTATATGAAACGATTATACGCATAAGTAATACAATTAAGCGAGATAACACAGATATTATCGTGTGACTCGCACAGTTTGTAAAAGCCCTTTGATATTGGCAATGTACATGTAGGTAACCGTTTTTATCTATACATCGATACGAGGTTTGAAGTGAACGAATGCCTAAAAGAGCGTTTTCATATATAAACATGCCAAAATACCAATTCTGTAATATTATAAATAAACTAAATATGTTCAATGTGAACAAAATCCGAGTTAAGACGATGAGATAACTTGTCCAAATGATTACGTATCAAGACCCTCACCATCAGAAGTTGAAATAACAATTAAAAGATGCACTCTTACTCCCAAATAAGCAGTACCACAATGAATACACATGCTTTCATTTATCGAATGGGATTATATATCGCAACAAATGGTTCTTATGACGAAAACCGTGTTTATTTCGAAAGTTAGTTCATTTTAAGATGAACTCTTACTCCCAAATAAGATTAACCACAATTCATATTATTGTGTTTAATATTCCAACAAGGATGAATAATTGTCGAAAACAATGGTTCTTATGAAGGATACCGAGTTTAATTTGAAAGAAATGAACATAAAACACGGTATTACTTCGTTATGAGACTATAGTAGACCACTGTAAATATTTTAGCATTCACCAATTTGCGTTATAAAACAGCTAAAGAGAGATAACTCTCACTGCTCGATATAGGGCAGAGTACCAAATTGCGGTGATAAAAAATTGCCAAGCCTTTTGGCGACGAAGCATATGGCATATGGCATGTGTTCCATTTCCATTAACTGAAATAATTTCACTGATATACATATCAAAGACATCGCTAGGTTATAGATAGACTGGCTTATTACTGAAGTATTGTTTTATATTTTATAACAAACTGTTATTAAGTATGGCCCAGTTAAAGATTGTGCATGATTCGATTGGTGGGCCTTGCAACCAATATCCCACGGTTATGTCCAGGAGTAAAAATGTTTTGCTATGACGACAACCATAACACCCATGACAAACACCGCTTCAAAGACTCCAACGACATCTACATTCCACAACGACCTCCACACCCACAAGACTCAAGCCACACACAGTACAAACGACACCCTCGAAACCCACAACACATCTACAACACAAACGACACCCTCGAAACCCCCAACACATCTACAACACAAACAACACCCTCGAAACCCCCAACACATCTACAACACAAACGACACCCTAGAAACCCCCAACACATCTACAACACAAACGACACCCTCGAAACCCCCAACACATCTACAACACAAACGACACCCTCGAAACTCCCAACACATCTACAACACAAACGACACCCTCGAAACCCCCAACACATCTACAACACAAACGACACCCTCGAAACCCCCAACACATCTACAACACAAACGACACCCTCGAAACCCCCACAACATCTACAACACAAACGACATCCACGACACATTTATTTTTGTATATTTATGATTGACTGCATGTAGTATGGGGAACTTATGAGACAAATATATTGTCATGTGTTCAGGAATGCATTTGTTATGGATTTGATGTTTCATTTTAATTGTTTTTGGAATTAAACTTTCTCAATTAATATTGAACTGAAAAGTGCAGAAAAAACAACTCATGACATCTTATATTGAGTGCATTTGTATGGCATGCGACCCCTAAAGTAAGTGTAGATTCTGTCTGATTATGTCATTATAATTTATTTTATTTATTTATCTTAAAAATAGTATTTTTATGTTTGGCTTCATAGGGTGTCCCGTGTCTAAAATGATCATCTATTTATAATATATAAGATAGGAAATCTGACTAGTTTCTGCCGGTATCGCTTATTGATAAACGTTGGGACTGCTGTGATCGGAACTTACTAGCTGATAACTGCTGGGAAAGCCTGAACCGCTCAACCAATCACTCTACAACGAAACGCCAAATCCCGTTAATTACAGTATTCAAAACTGTGGTCTTCAAGACGATATTCGACAGAGCATATAACAACGTTTTTTAAAGGGTTATGTCAATATCTAAGGTTTTACACTCCTAATGAGTTGCCATACTTTATTTCGTTATACATTACTTTTTCGTTCAAAATACATTTTACAAATCATGAGCGAGAGATGTTTATATTCGACTCGCCTTTAAATGCAGCATTCGGTTATTTCTTCCAATTAATTCATTTTTTATATATTAAAGATACGTATGATTCGAGTGTTTAATAAAACAAACGTATTTTTAAGGTATAACGTACAGAACACATTTGTATTAAACATATCAAAGTAAAATAAAACGCAAAACAGACTCCGATCTTTGAAATAATATTTCATATAAATATGATAGCTGTGGATTAAACATAAGTAGCCTATGAAACTAGCAAAAACCTGAATTCTACTAAACTTTTGATATCAAACTTCTTTTTTAGGCTGAATTGTAGTAATACATCTATTTTAATTAATCAACTTACGTTGCTTGTTGTTTCACATGAGCTAGTCAACCCTTCCCTTTACGTAATATTTAAACTATGTTTCTCATTATAACTCAATACTATTGTTTAATAGGTTGGTGCAAAATATTGTCTTTTAATTTTAATGCCATGCGCCAGAATAGTTATGGAGTTTAATACATAAATATTTAAGCTTTGTATATATACAAAGATAAATGTCTAAGCATAACGCGTATGTCATCTATTTTATTTTTAGCGATGGATTTAATAATTAAAATACAAACTAATCAAAGTTTACCGATGAATTTAATATTTTTCCTACAATCTAATCTAAGCGAACCGACGAGTTTAATAATTAAACTACAAGCTAATTTAAGAGTACATATGAGATTGATAACGTAACTACAAACTAATCTTAGAGTACATATGAGTTTGATAACTCAACTACAAACTTATCTAACAGTACAAATGAGTTTGAAAATTAAACTACAAACTAATCTTAGAGTACATATGATAGTGATAATTAAACTATGAGTTTTCACATCACATTTTGATTTTGAATTGTGACAAATATTCAATCACATCATCCATTATTATACATATGTTTTTGAGCTTGAGTATTGTAGTCTTTTGCAATGTTGGTTTTTAATTTGTGGCAAATAGTTAGTTACCTCATTGGCATTGTAACAAAACATTATTTATAATACAGTTGTGTTTGGAGGTGAATACTGGAATCAGTGATAAAAAGATGGTTTGAAATCTTGTTCCAGACATTCATTAACTTAAGTGGTGTAGCACGTACGTAGTGGGATTAGGAACGTGTTCGATATACCTACGTAGTTGAATTTCGTAAACTATTACATGAAGTTTGTTTAAATTTTGTGACAAATATTCAGCTACTTCAGTTACGGAGTGGAATTTTGTAACTTGTTATGTGAAGTTTGTTTCAGTTTTGTGACAAACACTTAGTTTCTATTCAGTAATGTAACGGATCATGTCATAATAATACGGAGTGGAATTTCGTAATCTGTTATGTAAAGTTTGTTTCAATTTTGTGACAAACATTTAGTTACTGTTCAGTAATGTTACGGATCATGTCATATACAGACTGAAATTTCATAATATATTACAAGAAGTTTCTATGAGTTTTGCAATAAACGTTCAGTTACTAAATAATGGTGTTATGGAACGAAGTGGAATTTTGTAATCTATTACCTGAAGTATCTTTAAATTTTGCGACAAACATTCGATGTACTGCTGTAAAGGTTGTTCTATGTGTGACCGTTATGTCAAGTTTTGATGTCATTTATAAATAAATCTATTTTGTTTTACCTCATATCAGTACAGACATTCAAAGCAGCTAGGCTTATAAGACCTGTTTTCAGATACTGAATGTTTTGCACCAAGAAATATCAATCCTCTTCCCAACAAAGCCCGAATATGCACTTGATTCTTCATCATGTGTTTAATGTCATTTATGAGTTTGACGTTGCACAATGCGTAGCAAATGTCCAACCCCTAGTGATGTCCAAATATAATCCATTTGACAGACCGTTTAACTATCGATTCTCAAATGTAGCATACTTATTGATTTTTGATTTTATATCAAACTGCACAGAACTATACAGCAGTATCGGTAGGAGCGTGATTATAGCATTCAAATGCTCACCCTTAAGGTCAAGGTAACAGTTAGAGGTCAATGCTATTGACAGCTCTTGATTGGCTAGGAAAAGGGTTTGTTAGCATCATTTCTGCTTCATTCATATGGTTGACGTCTGTTGGGTCTGGTTATTATGAACACTGCTCATTGGAAAGATATGTTTGTGCTTGTGTCTGCTTTAGGGAATTCAAATCTATGATAATATTTGGCATAATGTAATAATTTTATAAAGGCCATCCTAAAACTATTGTTTTCAATTACCATGACCAGTATTTATAAACCATCCTAAGTCATTTCCTAATATTTGCCATTTTCCTGAAAAATGTATCCTATGGTTATATGATTATATAACTATAACTATCTAAAATACCTTAGTTTTAATCTGTTTATGTAAAATGTTTTATGTTAAAAATTTTACTCTGATTTTGAGCAATAAGAATAAGATTTCTGATGTTAAGAAATAACTTAACATCTTGATTAAAAAACAAAAAAATGAGCATAACTGCTTGCCATCAAAAAACAGATACAGATGTCGAAAAGGGAACTGTTTGATGCAAGATAAATAATTAATCACTATCCTATAGATTGTGGGTGATAAAAGTAGTTAAAACAAGAGAATTTGATTTTCTAGGAACTGATCGAATGGTAAATATTTGATGATTGATGGTTGAAATAAGAACTAAGTGGAAATTGTAGATGTGTTCGTTTCAGTGCAATATTCTTTTATTGATTCATTGGAAAAAAGTCAATGTTGCATCGATCAGGTTGATCTAGGATTTGGTTAAAGGTGGATATGCACTCCCTCCATCAATACTAAAGATTGTATGGTTTATAAGTTTAATGGTTTTAAGAAAAAATGATTTTTAACAGTTTTCCAAGCAATTGGGATCTGTTCTATTGTGAGTTTAATCTTGTCGGACTGTATTGAAGGCATTAGTACCAAAATTAGCCGATTCTGGGACAAAAACTAAAAATAATGTCAAAAGTGTCACTCTGTGGGAGTGCAGCTTTAAGATCCCCAAGATATTGTCTTCTGTTGAATTATATGAAACTTCAATTAAGTATTTATGAGCTCTGTCATTGGTTAAACAACTTGGGCAACCACTTAAATTTACTAAATTAATATAGATTGGTTTTAGGACTTTATTTGGTAAAGAGGATTTTATTGTTGGTAAAGACGGTTTTATTGGAAAATGCATTTCAATGACGTCATTCATTGACGTCACTATAAATGGCACAAAGTGTATGACAAATGAAGCCATATATAGCTTGTCTGCATTTCAAAGAAAATTGTCCAATTATTGATATGTGAGAAGAGAATTTGTTGAAAAACTTAAAAATTGCACATCGCTCAAAAACAATTTATGTTGTACTAGCATGAAACTTCGTACACATGTTCACTTGTAATTCTCACAAATGTAGAGCAAGTATCAAAAGTATGCTAAAAAGTGTATAAGTGATTCATTCCGTTTATGGTTGTCTTATTGCAGTTGTATAAAACTTGCTATTCTCCTGTATTTTCAGCCCCACCCCTCACCGCAGCATAGTATATCACAAGACATGCACTCTCGTCTGGAACTATATGCAAACCGTTTAGCCGAGCTGGAACAACAACAGACTACGCAGACGCCTGACGTTTAGGTGACGCTTCGATAAAAAAGGAGAAACTTAATTTGTTTAGGCTTTGTTTGAGAACAAAATGAAGCCATTTTTAAGCTTCCAGCAGCCGATTGTATAAAACTGGATGTTTTTGGGGGGTTTGGTCAAAGTTAGCCAAAGAACTATTGATTGGTCATTTTAAGTTATCCAATAATCGTTACTAACCAATCATATCAATCAGATTTGAAAACAAGATCATTTGTGGACAACTTATTCAAGTTTTATACAATTAGCTGCATTTGTATAATTGTTGAAAACAAATTTAGAAAACCTTTCTTATATGTCATGCACTGAAACATTATTCGCTTTAACATGTTCCTCACTTTGTTTACTTGAAATAACTATTCAACAAAGATATAGAGGGATTATTCCTCACATTTTGTGATTTTACTCTATTGATGAGCAGTGTGGCTGGATGTTATAACATTTGACATATATTTTTAGAGATGATGAGCATCACCTTATTACCCAGTACTGCCAGAGCCTCAACGGTGACACCTCACAACATGCTGTATATAGGATCGCAATATTATTGCTACAGTAAAATTTTATAAATCGAAGGCAATGTTTTCGTCACATTGAAACTTCAAACTAAGCCAATAAAGGGTATTTTATGGAACATTTCTAATGTAAAAAGAAGATGAGCCCTTGTTTCATGGCAAATAAGCAGTTAATGTTAATTGTAAATTGGTGACAAAAATATTGCTTGCTAATTTAAGACTCATATCTAAAGATGCACTCTAACTCCCAAATAAGTAGTACCACAATTAATGCAATTCTTTTATATACCGAAAAAGGGTGAGTCATATCGTTAACAATGGTTCTTATAAAGGATACCATGTTTAATTTGAAAGAAAAAGAGCATAAAACACAGTATTTCTACCTTATGAGACAATCGTTGATCAATGTAAATCTTTAAGGACTCCCAGTCATTTAATATAAGTGAGTTTTCAGGTATTAAATACACGGGTTACAATCTTGTTATCAGTAAATAATATTTACCATAAATGCATTCTTTAAATAGTAGTTAAAGGTTTATCACTCAAAATTCATGGGTTAAGCAGAAAAAAGTGCTGTTATCTTTTATTTTACAATCAATACATAGTGGTATCTTTTAAATTAGTTATAGTTTATTTTTTAAACATGATTCCTTATCCCTACTTTTACAGTTGAAGAGCCCAATGTAGATTATGATGGCGGTGGACGTTCACCAGAAATCGGAACTTGAGGCCATGATTCATGACTTGGAAGAAGAAAATAGGTATGTAATATTTGTTGCATACATTATTGCCTGGGATATTCTCAAATCCGCAGAGCATTTATTTTGCTATATGAACATTTTAAGCAGAGAATATTATAAACAAAAATAAACATAATTTATCAAGCTATGTTTTTATCTTTCCAGGACTTTACAAGATGAGTATGATCGATTACGAACGCAACAAGAACACAATAACAATAAAAGTCAAATCGAGGACCTTCCAGGAATCGATGGCGAGTTTCCAAGTCATGATGCGGAAATGCTTGCTGAAGCCAAACTGCTTCGACAGCACAAGGGACGTCTTGAAGCACGGATGAGAATTTTGGAAGACCATAATCGACAGCTGGAGGGCCAACTACAGAGATTGCGACATCTGCTGGATGTGGTAAGAAATTTGATGTTATGTTTTAAAATGAGTTTAGATTGTTGTTTATCTCAATTACGTTTTAAGCAGAGAATATTATAAACAATTTGTACCATAATCGACAGCTGGAGGGCCAACTACAGAGATTGCGACATCTGCTGGATGTGGTAAGAAATTTGATGTTATGTTTTAAAATGAGTTTAGATTGTTGTTTATCTCAATTACGTTATAAGTTTTCTTTGCACGTTTCTAGATATGCATGATAAAATGGTGAAATATAGTAAGTCTGCCCTGCCCTGCCCAATGTCTGGGGATTTACACTGCCTTTAATGTACTGTTCCGCGTGATAATTGCTTCTGATATGCTCTTCACATCTACAAATTATAGCAGAATTTTTAACTCAAAATTGGGTTCACACTATTTTATCACTCTTTTATCTTCCAGTCAGGAGAGAAGAGTGTTTCCCTGTCCTCATCAACCCACGGGTCACTGCCGACCACGCCCAGTTCATCTCACTCGTTCCTTCCACAGGAAAACCGAGAACCAACGCCTGGGACAAGAATTTTTAATCCTCAATTGGAGTCAACCCCACAAATCAACGGGCATTCTGGAAGTATGTTTCACTGTTAATTTGTAATATATTTATTGAACATATTCTTGGTATTATTAATTTGTACTCCCAGAGGAGAAATACACATTTTAGGACATGTGAACCAAATTCATTAATTGCAATTAAAAGCATATACTTACCTGAAGGGAACCTTAACTAAAATGGAAATATCTCATTAAGTTCTTTACAGGTATCGAAGACACTAGTGGGCCAGTTTTGGGATCAGACAATAACCTACCACCCTACAATCCCGACAGAGCAAGAGGTGTTGTTATACAATTGTTATACAATTATACCTTAAAACCTTCACAAAGTTTGCGCAAATGATGAATTATATTGATAACATGTCTACTTCTGACCCAAGAGGTTGTGGGTTTGAGTCCTACAGTGGCCATGTTCTCCTATTCTCTCACTATTGAAAACTGTAGTGTAACGGCTTATTGATAATGTTTCTATGATCTTTTTTGAATTATTAGTTATAATGCAGGTGTTAGTAAAATAAAACTGATATCTTTGTATTTCAGGAAGTAACAATGTCGGCGAACTGTTTAACAGAGCTGGCCAAGTGGGGAAAGCAGTAGGATCCTTAGTGACAGTGATGACTGATGACAATGAAGAAGATGAAGACACAAAACACTGACATCATCAGATGTCATCACATTCTGAGCACATGCGTAATATAGTCATTTTGAAAATCCTGCTATGATGTCATTGCTTCTAGGGAATGAATCTGTGATGTTGATTTTGAGAACCATTAAAAAAACCATTAAAAAAATAACCTTATTCATCATATCTTGAGAATCCTGTTGTGATGTCATCACTTTCTAAGACCATAATTGTGATGTCATCACTTGTTCATAACACTGAAATGATTTCATCAACATTAGCCATCACTTCCTGTTATACTTTTGAGAAAACCATGCTGTGATGTCATCACTTTGTGTGAACATGACTTCGATATCATCACTTTGAGAGAATATTGCTGTGATGTCATATCTGCGTGAACATGACTGTGATGTCATCATTTTGAGAAAAACCTGCTGTGATGTCATCACTTTGTGAAAACACAGCTGTGATGTACTCATTTAGTGATACATTACTGCTGTGATGCCAGCTCTCCTAGAATTTATATCAGTATGCATTTGCTGATGAAAGCAAACATCACAAAAACCATAATGATGTTATCAATATCATTTACTTGTATGCTTGTGTTTAATAAGTGATATTATAGCTTGTGACAACAGCTCTTTCGAAGGATGTAATCTGCAAAGCAAAGGAGATAGAAATGAATGGAAGCTTGAGGCTAGGATTTTGTTGAACATATGGTCAGTCTTTCTACTAACATAAAAAAATTGATGTGTTCATTTATAGCCACAAACTCCTAATAAGTGGTAGTACAAATATCAGTTTCTCATGATGGTTAATAGTCAATATACGACTCGTATTCTAAAGTTGTATTATCACAATAGACCTATTTAAAACAATTTTTATTTTTGGTCTTTGAATAAGTCAATTTTTGCATTAAATTCTGGAAACCAGTTATTTAAGACTGCTGACAAAAGATCAGACTGCAGTTGTTTATATTTACGTTCCAAAATTGATGTTTTACGACTAAAGCGATAATGAGGCTTTAAGGAAAAATAATTCAGCAGTTTGGCAAGCCATTGAGTTCTATTCTATTCTGAGTTATATTATATGACTAAATTGAAGACATTGATGTGAAAATCAGCTGACAGTAAATATAAGAAAAACCTCAATCCATGAGAGTGCAGCTTTAAAAAAGAAATTGACTGATTTAGGTTGATAGAGAATGAGAAAGGGACTTGGTGCCTTATAGGAAAATTATGAAAGAAAGGTAGAAAAAAAGGTTGTACATAGTGGGAATATGACAACTCAGTTTTAAATATTGGGAAACATCATCCTTGTTTGTCCGAATGAGAATGGGAGAGGTCTAGTTGTTTTGGTGACTGTCTCTCACCCAAGAGGTTGTAGGTTGGATTCTCGTCTCATGTCCTCTCACAGAGAACCAGTACTGGGAATAGTCTCCTTAGTGATTTATGTCAGCATGAAACTGTCTTCACAATCGATCATAAAGAGATTAGTATAACCTATGTCTGAGCAAATAGGGAAGCCAATGCTTGGAAATTTGTTATAAGGTGAAAAATTGTAAAAAAAAGTTTATTTTCCACACATCCATATTTTTTTACATGTTAATGGTTTGAGTGGAGAATATAGAAGTTCTAAAAAAAGATTGCTTAAAAAGTTTTTTACAAGTTGAAAACAACTGATTATTTTCAATTTTGTGATGATTTCTTTGGACACTTAAATGTCGAAATTCTAAAAGTATAACCTAATATTTCTTTAACAGAACCATTTTCACTTTTGTATTACATGTATACATATGGTATTGATATGAGACCATTTAACAAGAGTAGATTGTTCTATTCTTTTATGCATGACAATAACATTTATTTAATAGCATATGTAAGAGATTTTAGTTTGATGTTCTGTGCTTATCAGCACAGCCAAACTGAGTTGTGAAAAAACATTTACATTGAGGTACGACAAAAATTGTATGCAATTGAAAAATGTTCAACATTATTTTGTTTTATATTTTATTTTATTGATTTTTTACTAGTGTGTAAACATTTTCCTTTCCTTACTACCCAATTGTTGTAAATAGATGCATACAGGACTACAATGGATAGCCATTTATTTATTGAGGTGCTATTGTATAAATGCATGTTTTAAAATTTGAATAAGTACTTTGAAGCGAGTCTTTATAGATAGACACAATTTATTATAATGTATTTATAGTAATACATTCACCATGCCTTCATAGAATACTGGTTAAGTTATAGTAGCTTTCCAAATGTCAGTTTTAAAATAATATAATAATGGTAGAGCCTCCTTATACGATAATTTAAAGCCAATTATAGGATGTCTATTAATTATGATAATCGTTTTATAGAACTAACTTTGGACTATAAGTTTATTAGCTACTGGAATCAGCTAGCTTTAATAACATACAATAAATTTATCATTTACATTTATACAATCTTTTATGTATGAATAAATATGTATAATTACGTAGTTCTATGCTAGTGTGCACAAGATGTATATATGGTATTATACATGCATTGGTCAATTAATGTGCACATGTAAATCAGAATGTATAATTAAAAGTCATATTACTTTCATGTATAATTTATAGTCACACATTTGCTTCAAAAATACTTTATCTGATACTTTAATAGATTTTGTTTCATTTGTAATTGTCATTAGTGTTATGTGAAGACCTTCAAGATTAAAAATAATAGGCTGATTTTAGGCATCTAAGAATATTGGGTATTTGACCATAAATGCAAAAGGTAATGGGTATTTTAACATAAATCCAGAATACAATAAATATATATGTATATATAAAAATAATAAGCTGTTTTTAGGCACCCAAGATTATTGGGTATTTTACTATAAATGCATAAAGTTATTAGGTATTTTACACTGAAAGGATTACATTATTGATTGGTGTTTGGGTAACACCTTAGATACATTTTACGTTTTAAAAATGGATAAGGTTATTTGGTATGTTATCCTTCTCCTAATATTTCCCCACTTTATCCATGTAAGCGAGCTAATATGATATACTTGTTTTAGAAAAATTGGTTGTGTGTTCAAATTGTGATGAGCATTTGATTGAATAAACATAAAATATTCATGCAAATAAATTTAATAACAAATAAAATATGGTTTGTTGTTTATCATTAAACTGCTGCAGAAAATTGTTGCTATGACCAGAAATTATTGAGAATTATGTTTTTATAGATAAAACTAGAACAAAAAATAACATCAATTATTTGTTTATATCATAATATCGAACATATATTTACAATTTAAATATAAAATCACCAGCGTCCGCCTTTCTGAGTAATACATGCTTCAATCCTCCTGGGCATACTTCCTATCAAAGAAGTTATCAAATCAGGGTCCATAGTGTCCAAGAAACTGACTACCTCCTGATTCAAAGCATCTGTGGTAGTAAGGTTTTTCTGGTTGATATTGTTCTTCATTAACCTCCAAATGTTCTCAATAGGATTCATATCAGGACTATAGCTTGGCCATTCAATACTGTGATATTTTCTGCTAAATACCAGGATTTTGCATGTTTGGCAGTATGTTTTGGATCATCTTGTTGCAAATACCATTCATGTCCATACAAAACCTGGGCTGTTGGAAGCAAATGTCCATAAAGAATGTCTGTATACCGCTCACTGGTAAGATTACCCTTGAAGACACACAGTGGCGTCACTCCAAAGGGACATATCCAACCCCACACATGGAACTTGGGACTATGTTTTGGTAGCTGGTAAAGTGATGATTTGTCGTCTTTAGTCCACATTTTCATACCGCTTTCATCAGACATTATCACATTTTCCCAGTTAAGGCTTATGTGACGCAAACACCAATCCAACCTCTTCTGTTTTTGCTCTAGCCTCATGAGTGGGGATGGCGTTGCAATCTTTTTTCCCAGCCTATGGAATGAAGCTCTTTCATCATAGTCTCTTTGGATACCGACACAGTCCCCCTGTAAATTATTTCACCTCTGATCTTGGAAATACTCCATCTCCTGTTTTTGGATGTGACTAAACCCAACCTCCTCCGATCTCCAACTGTCAAATTTCGAGGCCTACCTGTTCCCTTCTTATGCTCTATTCCCTGTCCATTCTCAATATTCCTCAAAACTATGTGTACAGTAGATAGAGGAATGGCTGCAGTTTCTGAAATGTTGCTTGCAGTTGTAATCCCATCACTATAGAGCTCATAAACAATCTTTCTTTTCTCAGATGCACTCATTTCAACACTCAACTTTCAAGGTAGTCTGCTCAAATGTAAACAAGGGGAGTTCACTCTAACAGACTACTGGAAAATTTAAGGAAAGAGTTACTTCCCCTTATATTTAAAGAAGTTTATTGATGTTGAGCACAAAACAAATATGTTGCCACATCAAAGTTGATAATACAATTCTCAAAAACTTCTGGGCAAACGATAACATTTTATTGTTATTTAATAATTGCGATATCTGTAATATATTGTATGCCAAAGCACAGAGGGCCGATGGCAAAGTTCTTCCATTTTTCTCGGTTTGTCAAGGGCCATGACTCTCCAGTTATTTCAGACAGAGATGAAAACATGCATTGCTACACATGTGTGACGTTGAAGGTAATTTCTTATGAGTATCTTGAATATATTTTGTCGAGCCCTTGTGCGGTGAGAGGGACATAGTTGTCTCAATGGGAAGTCCGTGTGTATGTGTCCGTCAGGACTTAACGCAGATCAGGCTGCATCTTGAGCATGCATTGATTTTCAAATAACTTGCCATGAAGGTTCACCATGATGAGGTGGCGTGTCGTGCACAAGACTCAGGTCTGTACGTCAAAGGTCACGGTTACAGGTTAGATGTTGAAATGATATTTGTATGGGCTGTATCTTGATCATTCATTATAGGATTTCTGAAACAACTTGGCATAGAGGTTCACAGGGCCGCAGGTTTCACGTATGTGCGTCAGTTTGTCTTTCCTTCAAGGCGGCCTGAACCTCGCCCCGGCTGTATCTTTACCATGCATTATAGGAATTTTAAAAAAAACTTGGTGTGGAAGTTCACCATTTTTAGGCGAAGTTGCGCAGGTATTTGCGTTTGTATGTCCGTCAAGCCGACCTGAACCTCGTCCTGGCTGTATCTTTACCATGCAAAAATAAGTATTCGCTAATTGTTCATCACAATGATTTTCTGAGTTGCAATTGCATGGCAGAGCATTATGTCTGTGTCAAAGGATCTTCCTATTGGCTCGACATGTTGCCATTTGGCGTCTAGTCGAATTACTTTTAAGGTTAATAATATTGCTTGACAACACTTTTAGCACTTAAACTATTTCACTATGATTAATTTCTTCGAAAAGAGGTGCAGCAAAAAGTACTTAGACTTAGACCTCATGTTACACTGCGATTTCACATGACTTCTGACATTATTTGAAATGTTGCTGTCATCAAAATGAAAGAAACACAAACTCAACACTGTATATACATTTTATTCAACATGCATCATATTTCAATCATACATAATTTTATATGTTATTTTGTGTGAAAAAGCTTGCAAGTAAGAAAATTTCATGAGAATAAAAATCGCGTTTACTATTAGTTTTATAACTACTGTTTTGGTTCTAGTATTTACTCATGAAATATTTAAAACTGCTTAAGAAAACAACAACAATGGCACATATTATATTTAGTATTTGTTCGTATATTTAAGAGCTAAATACAGCTTGGTTTATACACAGCAATGAAGAATGATCCCGATTGTGACCATTTTATCGCTATCGAAATATTCAAAAAGACAATATTTTCACAGTTGAAAACAGATTGTATTAATACATAGGCTAATATGTTCATTATGTTAGCTGAATAAACAAATAACTAGAGACATAGACATATATATAAAGTTACATTTTTTAAAGACACACACATAGTTTGATAATAATACTTCGTTGGGAAGCTCAAGTAAACGGGCGCAATTTGAGGGATGTAGAAAAGACTTTTGTAAATCCTTCCATAAATACAGGTAGCTTATACAGTCATGTAGATAACCCTTAGATATATTGATATGTTTAACGAACAAATTTGATTAGAAACTGAATTTAACCATGATTACTAAAGTAACTTCCAAGTATAAATGTTATGAAACAGAGGTATACAGATAAAACAGAACGGTACTATTTCATATCCATATCATTAACATTGTCATAAGAATTTACTTCAATGGCACAAACAACAGCAGTTAACAAATACGAATGATCAATTCATAACATGTATTAGTGACCAAATTATTCAAGTTAAATATAATAAAGCAACTATCAGTGACTAAAACATTCAAACTAAATATAATATAGCAAATATGTGTGACTTAAGTCATTCGATCTTACTATTATATATCAAATAATGAGTAATTAAATCATTTAAACTTTTTTATCGTTGCATATATTGTTGACCAAATCATTCAAATTTATTTACAATTGCAAATATTCTTAACCAAATCATTCAAACTTTACAAACCATAGAAAATATAAGAGAGCCAAATCATTCAAAGATGATATAACATTGAACATGACCTAATCATTCAGGATACATTTAATATAGTAAATATGTGCGATCAAATCATTCAAGCTAAAATAATATAGCAAATATAATTGACTAATTCATTCAAACTAAATACTATGTAGCAAATATGATTGATTAAATCATTTAAACTCCATAGAACATTAAAAAAATATGTGTGACCAAGTCATTCAAACTTCATATAACATTGCGTGTTCTGTTTGACAAATCATTTGAACTTTATATAACAAATAATAACATAGAAAATATAAGAAACCCAAATCATTCAAACTTAATGTAACATTGAAAAAACAAGTGACCAAATCATTCAAATTGAATATCTCATAGCAAATACTTATTACCAAATCATTCAAACTAAATACAACACAGACAGTGTAAGTGAAAAACTTATTTCAAAAGTAAAATATCATAGCAAATACTAATGACCAAATCAGTCAAACTAAATACAACACAGAGAGTATAAGTGAAGAAATCTTTCAAAATTAATATACTATAGCAAATGTTAGTGACCAAATCATTCAAATTCTATAGAACATAGCAAATACAAGTGACCAAAACATTCTTACTATACAGCAAATAAATTAGTAGTGACTAAATCATTCAAACTCTTTATAACATATACATAGTAAGCTACTATTAATTGAGAAATAATAACATGATTAGTGGCTGAACTAGTTAATCAAATACAACCCAGGTATTAGTGTACACTAATTTCGGCTGATGATGAATAGAAAAACAAAACAAGAAAAAACCAATAATGTTTGTCACTAGGGGTTAAATCAATGTAATAAACTAACCAGAATTAGAGATGAAGGTACATGTAATTAATATCATTTCCGCCTAAATCAATCAAACCATACAACACACGCAGTTGCATGTTTTACTAGCAGAAACGTATTTGACTGAACTTTAAAGCTACCAGACTGCTTTAATCATTCCTATATATTTTTCTACAAATATAGGCGTTTGATCATTTGCTACTTAATACCTCAAACCATATAAAAAAGACATAGCCAGACTCGGATTTCTCATTAAAATAAATCTGTCAAACTAGCATCATACGAAAAAAAAGAGTAATACTGTACGCATCGTTGACACTTCAATAGGGGTTGATTCTTGGCGCTTTTTTAATATTCTTATGTTGAAAATACCAAGCTGTAATCTTAATCACACAAATTAAGACATTACCATCACCACAACTATGAAACGAATATAACATTTAACATACACATACTAATACTTAAACACACAATAATTTCTTTTTGTGTCAATATCTTTTTACATGATCATTACATGATCTTTATCTGCAAATGTAAACATCTTAATGTCCAAATGTAATAGCTTTTGTAATGCATATTTGCATTATTTAAAATTGCATTTTATGCAGGAGACGCTGAAGATTATGGTTTCGAACTAAGGTTATCATTTGGAGAAGGTTTTAAATTGAGTTTAAGTAATTTTGATAATCAAAGACTATTTCGATGTATCAGTTTGTCCAAAAATATATACTAGCTATTAAATAAATGCTGGACATATTAAAGAAATCATCGTTTTAAACCGCAAATAAAGAATCCTTGTACTAGACATCTATTTACCCACCTTCTTCATCATATATGTATTTAAAGTAATGTTAACAGAGTATAAAGTAATAAGAAATCACGATATTTTTTATGGTGATATCTTTTCCAAAAATAATTGTTTTGTCTTTTCCATACTATTTTACACTCATTGACATCAGACTTAATTACCATCAACGAGATTTAACGTGTAGAAGCGTTTGTTTTTACAATTGTTGAGATACTGAAACAGACCTATATATTGTTGACAAAAACTTATTGGAAAAAAAAGCTTAATATGCTTATCGAGAAAAAAACATTAGATCATTACAGTATAAAATTGTACTTAGGTTTAAATAAAATATGAAAGTGAAATACTTTTTGTATTAAGTGACTCTTAATTTGTTTTGCTGGGTGCATATTTTCAGTGATATAATCAATTCACAACACATCTCTGTCAGCTCTTCGATTTAAATGTGTACTGTATCCTATACATACACAGAGGGTTGATGGAAATAAGTATTTATAAACAGTTATTTCTTGAATAATCATGATTAAAAAGGAAATACTTTACTATAAAAAACTATTATATCTGTAAAACACTGGCATATACATGTAATATGAAGTATAATCTGATAAAGCTTCTAAATACCTTCTTCGTCCTCACCTGTAGGTCATTTGACCTGAAAAACATTTTTCATGACACACTCTTGGACACTATCCATTCCCTATTTAAAAATTAATTGATGGCCTATACACACATACACGTTCATAATCACTGTTGACATATAGCCTGTTTTGCTGCTGACTGAAGCAGACACCCAATGGCTTCTGTATACCATCCTTCTTCCCAAGCAGCTGGGTCATCTGTCTATTCGGCAGATGCAGGCACATGATGTTGTTACTTACAGAACCACAGATAAGCAGCTGGCTTCCCACTGCAATCATGCCTGCTGGTCCTCTCAGTTCAGGATTCTGGAATATCTGCAGGATGTTAAGGTCCATGTCCAGCTTGGTGATGGTGTTATTCTCGTATGCGGACACAAATATCACCGCGTCCTGGCCTTCATTGACCACTGTCAGAGATAATATATGGGAAAAGATCGACTTCTCACTGTTTTTCAGCCTATTTCCAGTCATGTCCATTATAACCACTATTCCACTCATGTAAGCCACTATTAACCTTTCATTATGGTATCCTATAGATCGACTTCCGCGACCCACCTCGATGCTTCTTTCAAGGGTCAACTGTCCCAGTGCCTTCATGAACTGAATACTTCCATTTACTGAATATACAGCAACCCTGTCCCCGGGGAGGAGACAAATATTCCGTGGTCCACCTGGCACACTGATCTGGGACATCAGGTTGTTAGTCCCCAGGTCAACCATTTTCACTTTCTTATTGTTCAAATCAACCAGTATCAGCCTGTCTCCACCCAGCAGGACCATGTCATTCAGGCAGATGGGATCGGCGTCAGATGGAAAGTTGACATTGATGGTTGTGGCTGGTGTGAACTTCAGGTTGGTTAGATCATCAGGTTGTTGCTCTATTAAAGAAAAGATCAATTACTTCCAAATCATATTACGATATAAAAAAAATCCGAGGTAAAAAAGCATACGATTAGTGTACATTTTGTTTGGTCTTTTTTGCTGGATATTTTGTGGCCACGTGGCTATTAATGGAAAAGCCCATTTTAATGGCTAATATTTCTTATCTTTAAACAAATCATAGGTGTTTTTGTTTTGATCATTAAAGTCGAATGCACTATACATAATACCACATATATCTTTTTAAAGATTTAAATTAGATATGTTCCTTTTAAATGTTCGAGATATTTAGTGCTAGACGCGTGAAAAAAGAATATTATCTGTTTAAATTTCAGAATATATAATTATTTAAGTGTGGAAATGAAACAATTAAAAAAAATACTTTACATAAAAAAAACGTAAGACATCTATAAGCATGCAGAAATAATAATCTTACAAAAAAACTTACTTATTCGTATTTCACTATGTTTTGACTACTAAAACAATAAAAATATTTCTTGAATGATATCCAATGTGAATTTTTTTATTTTCTATGGCAGGTTTGGATTGGATTATTTTTATATAAGATACGTTTTGATGGGACAGACTTGACATTGTTGATTAAGTGCATTTCACATACATTGAACTAATATTAAAAACATAAACTATTTATAGTTGATGTCATTCTAACGGTGGCACTGAGATGACATGTGTATGTGAGTTACTTAGTCGTACATACGAGATACTAACTAATGTGCACGACATAATTAGCCAATCGAATCAAACATATTGTTCACTAATTGACAGTCAAGCGGGCCTATCTCCATTTTGTTGTTCTCTATTATTGATGTTGCAAAAGTTCCCTACCATTTCACAAATTTCAACTAATGTTGCGTCAACCCAAAGCCGAACTCTTTAGGCCAATCCCTTTCTCATCTTGTAGTGTCCGCCTTCCATCAAAGATTCGCTGATACCACTCTAAACCTTGTGACTATGACATATTCTTTCCCGTATAAGTTTATTGCATCTTTTCAAATATATTAATAAAATATCAAGCTGACAACAAAACGTACGTGTGACTTAATTATTAAAACTTTGTATAACATCGCATGTAGGGTCGACTAAATCATTTAAGCTTAGATAACATAGCAAATATTATTAACCGAAGTATTCAAACTGTATGATGTTATATGATGATGATTATAAATAAAAAATGTAATAACAAAAAACACACACAATCGTATGAACTAATATACACACATATTTGGTCATTCGCAGCTTTCATGAACTTATTGTCTGACTTTTAGGTGAAACAAATGACGCCGTAATAAGAAAGGGGTAGTAACGATAGAAGTGGTTCACTATTCGGAACAGAAAAAATGTCAAATGACGTCCACGATATCCAAGAGTATATATAAATTTTGGTGCCGAAATCGGTTTAAGAAATTGATAAATGTCTCATAAATTTAGCCGATAAGGCGATAACAGACACCGTCCCAAGAAACAAGTCACTTGGTTGCTATAGTGATGAATAATAAAAAAAAACACAATTTATGTAATAATATAAATTCAACAAATAGCTTTGACATAATTTCTCATAATATAATTTTCAAAAGAGAATTGGAATACGTTCAAACGAAGAACAAGAGCATTCACTGCTCCGCCGAATTAAGAACAGTATCAACTTTACCTTACGACCTTACGACAATGTTATAGTTTATGTACACGGTATATGTTATATTCTCCTAAATGAAAACCTTCTGCATATTAGGTTCAATTATGAACATTATTTACGGCCACTGACTAAATACAATGCAATATCTATGATATCTGTTCACTGCACTTCTCCCAATTGAGATATATATGTATATGGATTTTAAAGTCAATACCTCGAAGACCTTTCAAGTTCAGCCCTGGACAAAAAATAAGTATAAACATTTACAAATGGCAATTACTCAATAAATAATGCAGCCAGACTTATGGTTGATGTATTAAGTTTGAAATCAATACCAAATTCTTTTTAAATTATGCTCTGGACAAAAATTAAGTATAAGCATTAACAAAGAGCAATATCTAAAATGATACTGCACTGCATGTGTATGATATCTGAGGCTTCAATATATACTCCGGACAAAGAATAAGTATGTAAATTAACAAAGAGGCAGCCCAATGCACTTCTACATTATTGAGATTTTTTTCGGAGAATGTTGAAGTCAATACTTCAAAGTCTTTGCAAGTTCTGCTCCGTACAAGGTTGCCCCCCCCCCCCCATCCCGACAAGCGCAATGTCAAATTGATAGTCCTTTTACAAACACTCGTTCGTGTAATTTCCTTTGCATTACAATATTTAAACCATACGAGGAGGCTGATTAAAATTTGCAACGCTATTTATAAAACAGCAGAAAAATATAACACAATGATACTCGTGATCATCTTTAACACATTCTCTTGAAATACTTCTCTTCGTAGTCATACATGTTTAGGATTTTATTCCACTGATGGAAAGCTTTGGCATAGTCAGAGTTTGGCACCCTGTACAATTACTTAAAATAGGGTAGAACATTTTGAAATAACCTAAAATCAAAGGAAGCTTGATTGGACGCGTAGTGACCACTTCCCCCGAAAAAAACACATCATGTATAGTGAACAACCTCTGTGTATTGATCTTAAACTAATTGCCTAATCGTCTTATCAGATCTTCGATCTGAGTATCCTGCTGTGCAGTTTTGGAGGTTTTATAATAGAAATGGACCCTAATTGGCCCTAAGCCAATAAACAAATTCACAGGAAATTGTCCCCTACTGTGACATCAGTGCAATTAACAGGAGATGCACAGTCAATCATTCCTTAAACTAGGCCTTTAATATAGAACCTAAAAAGGAACACTCTCCAAATAACTTAGTTTGCATTCGTATCAAAGTTTGATATTCTCCTTCAGAATTTGAAAAACTGTTAAAATGGCATAAGAACTGTAACTCGAAGAATAATTTATTACGAACTTTGAAGAGACATTTTATGTTGTAAAAATATTCAACCTTTTATGGAGACAAACATAAAAACAGTATTACTATATGATTAATACTATGTTATTGTAAAAGAAAAAAGTGCAGACTGTAAAATTTTAGAGAAGCTTGGTTTGAAAATAAAAAAAACAGTATAACTGAAGTAATAAGTAATACAGCCGTAAGACAACAAGATACACATTTGTGCTTCAAGAACGAGGTCACAAAAGAATATGTCTGTGGTATAATTGTTATCTATTTCACTCAATCCAAAGGTTGGGAGACATATTTTCACCCCCAACCCCTTTGCTTATCGGCCAGTCTGTCGATAAGCCAATCGTTGTCTGATTGATAATTACTTGTTAAGGACTGACATAATTATGACCACAGTGAGTTTGTACTTAGTTGGTCAAAAGGTGGGTGGGACCTAAATATCCCTATTGTAGACCGGTATCGATTTAAAGATCACCAGATAAAAGGCCAAGGTCACCAATATGAAGTAGTTTTGTGCACTATTTTCGCCAGCTTCAAAATCAATAATCTAACTGCAATCGCTTAAAATTCAATTATTTTACCTCAGATTAGACTTCGAGGATAAAATTCCTTTAATTAGTGTTCAACTTCGTAGCTCGATTATTTTAACAGATGATTTGCAATCAACAGGCCCATTTGATAGAGTCACAGTGTTCGCTTTTGTGAATCTCTATCAGTTGCGCCCTATTGAAAAGTATGAACTACCCGCCAGCATTTGACCTCGCCTTTATCTTCGATGCTCAGATTTTACTGCACTTTTAAATAGGATAAGAAAGAGGAAACACACCTTAAGTCACCAGAACATTACAGCACAGAGCCATTGAACATACAGATCCACACAACAATAGCCATGCGTTAAATTGTATTTGTAACAAGTGCTGATACAGACCAAGACATAGCAAGAACCTTTTGGAGATAGAAACTAACTAGAAAGAATGAAAACCAGCATCTCTACAAAACCACCATTTTTTGATAATTGATAACACTAGGGCTAATACAATACCAGAGTGATCATTGTCAGAAATATGTTCAAATGGATCCTATAAATGGTACTTGGGAACGCGATTACAATTGGTACTAACTTCCATCAAATTCTCACTGTTTTAGATACAACTGTCAGACAAAACATGGGTTAAGCTACTAGTGCGTCATGACTACTGGACGTTTCTCGCTACAACCAAAATATAGTCTCAATGTTGACGTCTCATTATCAACATCTTCAAAGGGTCAGCTTGACTGCACAAAATGGTTGTAATTCCTGCAAATACTTTCACTTCATTTTACGAGGTAAAAGACTTGATAATTGAAGACCAGTTTGTAGTTGTTTTACAGCATAAGTCCAGTAGAGGCCAGGTATATTTTGAACAGAACAGGCGTATGTAGAACAATTTTATCAATTTGAAGCAAAACACAACACAACATCTTTTCAAAACGAATTGACATGACTATAACAGACGGTGTATTTCAGAAGTCCATACAGCTGATTCTATGACAAACTTACATGCAAAATGCAAAACGTTAACAGTTATGTTTTTTAATGCAAGATGAGTGCAAGTTGCTGATAAAGATTTAATCTGAAACTGTAAGACTAATTGTTTTTCGCAGAAATTCATATTTAAAGAAAAACAAGCTGATATTAATACTATTACAGGCTACAGCAATGTCTTGAAACTACAAGACAAAACCAAAACAGCCTTGCCCGCAACATCAGAAAATGTTTTCGGTACCTAGCAAAAACAGTTGCCAAAAACTGATTACTTTGAAACTTTTAGGCTACAGTTTTAGTTTTTGGTACCTCTCAGGATTTTGAAATAATCTTAGTCTATATATAACTATCAGTTTCAAACTCTGAACTATTTATTAGCTAAATTGGACAGCTTAAAGAATATTAAATGAACAATCATCGTATCTCACAATTTCAATCTACTGGATCACTCAAACATAGATAACGGGGATTGTATTGATATAACAACGACAAATATTACAGGCGTTTCTTAACAGCACTTTATGTTTTAAGAGTAATTTGGGAAGATTTCTAGTGCGCTCTTTAAAACCACTTTATTTAAAAATGTTGTAATGAAACACGAGTTAAACATTTGAATTGTGTGTTTTTACCAAAAAGAAACAGTACCGCTCACTACGCTCACTGTCATACAAGACAGTAGCATATAACATTTGATATAATTTTAAGTTTTCTGGTAAGCGCTCAAGCTGCTCAATCAAATATTCCAATATTCGTCTTCCGGACAATGCGCATGTCAGTTTAGTTTGTGGTCACCAAGCTGGATTAGAAAGTTTTCTCTCGAACTCTGGTTTCCCATATAACACGAGAATAAACTGTTGCACTACATTTTGCCAACGAGAGTGTAAAGTAAAATGTTGAATAACTTAGTGTTTTGTAACACAGACGTATTTGGGCTTTTTGACACTACATGTATATAGAAACAAACCTAAGCGGTGACCTTGGCCGTAACTTTCAAATCTTTTGTTGGCGACTTGCGAAATTTATTCAATCAGGCATGCTTGACCATAACATGTTAGTGACGTACTTCAAACGACTCAAACTAATTTTAGGGGTATACAACTCTAACAATCGCAAATTATCGTATATGATATATCTTACCTATCATAATGTGATTTCTGGACGTCTTCGAATTTCTATGAACTCGGGCACAATCAGAGCAAAGCATCTTATCGCAGTCTTTGCATTTAATCATGTAATTAACTTTAATTTTATTTTGTAAACATGGCTCACAATAAAAGCTGACTTGTTCTTTCTTCGATTCTTTTTTCAAATTTTTAACCTTATTTCCGGCGTCGTCAACAGTATATTCCTCAATTGGATTTTCCATTTCATCCTGTTTCAATTTCTTAACCTTATTTCCGGCCTCGTCAACAGTATATTCCTCAATGGGCGTTCCTGTTTCATCATATATCAAAGTCTTAACAATATTTCCGGCGCCGTCAACAGTACATTTCATTGCCTTCTGTATCCAAGGCGTAAACTTAATGTTGGCGTCGTCTACAGTATATTCCTCAGCGGGCTTTTCATGTTCATTAGATTCCATTTTTCTGCTTCCAATTCTGAAAACAAGCAAAAGAACAATGCTTAAATAGATGATGTATTGGTCTTAAGTAAATGTTTATTTGTCACAAGTATGTCACTTTGAAAGTAAAATAGCACCGTAGCCAGTTGATTTGAAAACGTGAATGGGCATTGTGTTAGTATAATCTTTAAATAGAAAGACCAGTGTGCTTGCAAAATAGACACCGCACAAAAACGATTACCTGCATGTGATACCTGATGATATTAAATATTCTGAAGTAAATCCTCTAAATTATGATCGTTTTTTGGACACACCAACACTTTTTAAGCACTCAATATTGTACAATTACACAATGAGAGTAGTTTTTTACGGACGCACTGATGCACAAATGACCAACGAGTGTCACGCACATATATATGTGGAGCCATAACTGTTTGTAATGGGCAAATCGAAACATAAGCACCAAAGGCAAGCAACATACTTGAAAAATTGATCTTCCCGTTGGGAAGTTTGTGTACTCATGTCGCAAAGAGCGGCAAAGCTTTTTTCCAAACGTAACTGTGACTTTTGAAAGATCATCTCCAAAAGAAACATAACAGAGTCAATGTCCATGTCTACTGCTTGACCTAAAAGGTTAAAAGCAAAAGATTGATAAAAGAACTTTCAAAATGACGCAAAAAATCGCACTTAATGAATTGTATACATTGGTAACGGATGCCAATAATACAAGAGCGCTACAGTTCGTCTGTATTTGATTTTAAGACGAACAATGTGCATTTCTAAAAAAGAATTGAAGACAGAGTTATGCTCCTTCCCTTGCATGTGCATCTCTTAAAAAAATCCAATTTTAATATTCTGAACGATTTTTAAGTTATGGCTGAGGCTAACGTTTTGGCTCAACAAAGCCGACACCATGCTACAGCAAAACTTCGGCATTTTAAAAAAAAGAAGTCAAACAAAGTAAAATGAATTTGAGTATTGCGTTTTTGTTTGACGGTTGTTTATCGTATATTCATCGTGCTATTTTAATAAGTATTCTTCTTCAAGCAAGAAGGAATTCTCTGCATCTAGAAGGCTCCATTCTCGATCACCAGAGCGATTATGCTTTACGTAAAACAGTTATATTATAAATTATATTTATTATTGTCAATCCTCTGATAAATAAGATAGGAAATCCCATGAAATATGCATTTTAAACAAAAACACTAAAGCCTTGTGGTTTCTATCTCAGGGTCACGTCTTAGCATTATTCTACATGTCAATAACACAATGTTTGAGGAATATTTACCATATGCTATAATGCTTTTGTTTATTAAACCATGCTCTAAACAAAAGAAACATTATTGGGAATATTTATGATAAATTTATGTACCTATTTTCATCAAAGCTGAAAACATATCCGGAATGGCGATGGTGATTTCCAAATGTTCACATCCTTTTTGCCTTCTAAGCAATGTTTGCATAGGCTCAAATGCCAATTCCAGTCTACAATTAAAATAGTCCTTGATGAAACTCCACATCCACCGGACATTGTCAAACCCAATCTTTACTTCTACGCACTTCGGCCGGACACCCAGCACATGTCGCCCCTCTTCAAAATATAAACAAAGGAATTAATTCATAATGTGTGAGCAAATATTGTCACGTTTAAGGTAATTGATGGTAAAGAATCAAGTTAATTCAATGAATGATTCTGAGGTATGACTTAATAATCCAATTGGCCGAAAAAACATTTTCATGGACGCCAAGGCATGCGCAGACGCATAATAACCTCCTTTTTCTTAGAATAGTCAGGCTAAAGATAAATGTATTTCTTTATATTAAAACAAAAAGGTGTACTTGCTGTATGGATTTTCAAGGTATTTCCAAGCCATACAACTGGCATGAATAATCTGTTGATTGAACTCCACGTCGTCTACTGTTTCAGGCATATTGTTTGCCAAACATTTTGTAAATGTTTCAATAAAACTTGCATAAAGAAGGTCTTTTTGTTCTCTAGGTAATCGTCCAAAGAAAAGCAACACATTCAGTTCACCTAGAAAGGTATTGGCCATGTAAGTCAAAGAACTGTAAACAATAATTTTATAACACAATAATTTATTAAATGTAAAATGGGTAACTGAATATTTTCCAATCCAACATTGGACGAACGACGTAGAATAGAAACCGACTAAATAAAATTTAAATCAGTTCATACGTTAATTCCTTCCGATAAGAGGTTTTGAAATGAAACAGAGCACTTCAATTTTGGCCTCTTTAATCTACATCTGTAAATGTATAATATTTCCGATTTATTTTGTAAAACCATTTAAATGATAAATGAAATAAATTAAATAAATTCTATAAATATTAAGATTACAGATAAATGAAAGGATGAAATAGGGACAACGCGCTCGACAACGTGTTTGGATCACTGTGAACTTAAATAAAATGCTAAACCTTTAAGTTGAATAATAAACTGCACTTTTCGCATTATATGTACAATGTAGTTATCCAACTTTAGTCATTCAGTGTGATGGATTGGGGAGAACCGTTGTATACAGTTTTAACGCAATAAAATAAGTAATAGCTCAGATATAGAATTATATATATATATATATAAGTGTTCTAACATGCAAAACCTAAAGCAGAATTTTGGCCCTGTATTATTATATTTAGAAATCAAGTTAATTAAAAACAGGCAACGTTTGCATTATATGCGAGGTAGAATTATCATCCTTGATTGTATAAAGTGTCAATGCGATGCATCTAGTAGTTGCTGAGTTATTGACTTATATGTGCTAACATGCAAACCCTTACCCAAAATTAAGTAGAATAAGAATGGGGCAAATTATATACAAGATTTGCAAGATCTAACTTGATTAATTGAGTCGGTTGGATTATTGGGAGCCATTTTTATATCGTTTCAATGCATTACAAGTTTTTGCTGAGATATTGACTAAAATGTGGGTACATGCGAAACCTTACCCAACATTTATAAATAAAATAATGCATGGTCATCATTTTCAATACACGCCAAAAGGTGTTATGGCACTTGATAACTTCACCACGTTTGGTGGATGAGTACCGTTATGTAAACTCTCAACACAATAAATCTCATTCTGAGACATTTTTGCAGATATATTAACCATTGTGTGCTTACATGCAAAACCGTCACCAGAATTTTTAAGTTGATCAATGGGCCATAATTTAAATAATATATAACATGCAAGGTAGAATTAACTTTCCGCGGGGAATAACGCAGCACATACTGGATAAGTATCCGATCTTTGGAACCGGCCAGAATTATTTCTTAATATGATAATTAAGGGCCAAAATTTTGATTACATGTTAAATATAATTATTTAACTAGATTCTTTTATGACATTTAATGGTTGAATTTCCATGTATAAAGTATTATTACAATACACCAGATACGTGTTGAGATAATAACCTATGTGTGCTAACATGCAAAACCTCAACAAGAATTCCATATTCGAAAAAGGGCAAGTATTTGCAACATAGACAATGTAGAGTTATCTATCATGACTTGATTAATTAATCGTGCTGGGTTGTTAGGAACACATTTCTTAAAATTCATTACAGTAAACGATGTATTTACTGAGATATTGACTTAAATGTGGTTACATGCTAAACCGTAACCAGAATTTCTTAGTAAAAAATAAACGACCAAAATTAATTTGCATTTCATGCAAAGTATAGTTTTCCAATATCATAAATTGAGTAGGTTCAATGGTTTGAAACACATGTGTAAAGTTTAAAACTGCAATTCATGATGTATTTGCCGAGGTAAGGGGCTAATATGCAAAAAAAGGTTTTAAGCCGACGTATTGTTGTTCTCCATAGTCTTCGAAAATGCTATAAGATTTCGTCAGCACCAGAGTTATCTAATATTGTAACACACCATAATATATTGTCATCTTTTGATGCACCATTAACTTCCATCTGATTGTTTTCAAAGATTCCTAAAATGTAATTTGTTTTGCTAATTTAAAAATAAAACAACTTTTATCAATATGGCAACATTGGTACTCAGATTTGTTGTTCTTGAAATGTGCAGGAGTCAAAAATACAGTTATATTTATCAATAATACATTTACATCCTCCTTTTTTATATATTGGGATATATCATTTTGTTTCCAATCAAGGGAGGTTATTTGATAATATTGGATCACTTAGTCGTTGTTCTTGCACAAAACCTATGTAAATAAAGCTTAAAAGTTTAGATATTCAATGGTTTTAATGTTTTATTTATAAGGAGAAGAAAACACATACAAAATGTGTACAGACAGACGGACTATGATTATATGTGAATACATGGAAGAGTTCATAAATGATTTTATCTCGGAAAAATCTTTATTAAAATGATTACCTTCTTTTGGCAGTTCTTCCACAGCTGTAATTAAAAAGGCCACTTATAAATCTGCCTTGCAAATATAACACAGTTTATTGCGGATATATTATCTAAACGTTTATTGGCATATCTGTAAGTTATTGCGCTTTGTTCCGTTGTGTAACGTTGGCAATTTGGCTTCAAAAATCTCGTAATCATAAATAAGTCATTATGGTTCCGCAAGGTACCATTACGGAAATATGCACAGACGCTCATGCTTATGTATTCCCGTACAAAAAGTATTTTTTCCGACAGCTCAATTTGAACTTAGTCCGCCTTGTCACTACACATTTAAAACTGCGACTTAGACCACTCGCCTGTGTAGACAATTGACAATTAAGAATAATTGAAGTGTATTTAATTGTATTATGCGATTTAAATGAGAGAAGGGTTGTTCGTCCTGCATCATGCGAATTCATTAAAACGCGATTTTGCCAGTCAATTTTCCTACGGTTTACGTATTTAATGCAACGAACAAAAGAACCCTGGCTGCCGACAACGTATACTATAAATTCATTATTCAAAAGATTTAAAAAAATGTAAGGCATACAACTTAAAAGTTTAAAACATTGCATGCTATTTTTGTCAAACATTTAACTCAATTCAGGGTAGATGTACCTTTTTCTATCTTGTCTAATCTTTGAATGATCTCCTTGTCATCGTGGTACGACTGTTGAAGATGTCTATGATCAATCAAAAGATATGTTTTCAGTTTGCCATTTTCAATGTCATCCATTTCCTTCTTTATCTCACTTTCAAAAGCATCATCACCAAGGAATGCAAGTCCTAAGTCAATAAATGTTTTAATAACAGGCATATGCAATTCGTAATCGGCTGTGGTCATTGCAGGGTCATCAGGATGGCAAAGCTTGTTTCTTAATTCCCTTATATCATCTAATGACTCTGCTATTCTGACAAGTGATGTCTGAGGCTTTGGAGACAGCACTGATAGAAGACAAGAACAAACAGACATGGGCCATTTGTTAATATCTGTGTTTCCAGACGCTGGGTATAGTTTGCGTTCATATGCTTTTCCAACTTTTGTTGCTGTTACTTGAACTCTGTTGTTAATAAGCACAGGATCTATTGGGTTTCCGAATTCCTTGAGAATAATCTTCCTTTGAATTTGTGTTAAAACACAATTAAGAAGTGACAAATCCCACTGCTTGATATCGGTAGCGGTACCAGGATATAAAATCGCCTGGCTTTTTGGCAAAGAAGCAATTTGCATATCTTTAAGGTGAGTCCTTTCACTTGAGAGAAATCCGTCCACATCAGAATATCCAAGCCATGAAACCATCTTTGACAAAAGTGTTCTCATAACTTTAACGCAGCAGCGCATTAGCATTTGTAAGAAGTTGTTGAAACGATCTTCATCGCTTAAATTTTCCGGTCCACGTACCATCTTGTTCTAAGACGGTATGTAATACAAACCTTCAAAAGTCTTAGATGTATTGCTTTATTGAATAAGTGCTGTTTCTTGTATAAGGAATCATCGTTGCACCGCTCGTCATAAGGGAAATTGTTTACCTTCCAACGAGAAATTATTGTGAAGTTGTTATTGAAAATTACGTTGTTTTCATAGAATGCAACCATATGGAAAACGAAGTTTTCAAAAGTTTGTTTACTGACAAAAGCGAGTGGTTTGGATATAAATATGTGTGTGTGGGGGTGTGTGTGAGCTCTTTTATGGTATTTTCGAGATTAAATAGACTCATTAATAGTATTTATATTAATCCCGTCTTCGGTTTGATCACTTTATGTTGTGTTTTCCAGATTAGACACTTTTTTTGTGATTTCAAGAATGTGATTGTTTTTGATATTTTGGAACGTTGATTAGAGCAATTATAAATTGAATAAGTTAAGCTAAGGGCAACGGAATGGTTGTTTTTGTAATTGATGTCTATACCTTGACACATCGTCGCAATATGTTAAATATAGTCATATGACCTTTGATCTTCAAGAATGACGTCATTTCAATATGGTGAACAGTTTTGACGAACTATTTGAAAATATTACAAGCTGTTCTAGGGAAATGGTGCGGACACAAAATTGATAATCGTTTGTCCATTGATCTTTAAGTGACCTTGAACCAAACTGGTTGTAACATGCCATATGAACATTGTATCAATATGGTGAACATTTGTTGTAAATTATTTCAAAACTTTTTAAGCCGTTCAAGAAATATTGAATTGACAGAAAAGTATGCATAAAATTGTCTAAATATGGTGAACATCGGACAATTTAATTATGTTGTCATAATAGTCTTATGAACTTTGACCTCTTATAGTCAGCTTGCTCTTGGACAGAGCTAGTTGTAACCTATACTCTGCATATCGCTTCAATATTGTGCACATTTGTGGAAAATTAATTCAATCCTTCAAGTGGTTCAAGAGATATGGAGCGGAGAAGAAATGTTGTTATACGATCTATGACCTCTCAGTATGCCATTGACCTTAAAACCGAGCTGATTGGAACATGCTATCACATGGTCTAAATACATCTAACATCTCACATGGAATATATAATACTCATATGACCTTTGACCTCGAGCTGTGTCCTTGCTATTGAACTAAACTGGTTTCAACATGGTGAACATCGCACACGAAATATTGTCATATAATACTTATATGACCTTGATCTCCAGCTGTGACCTTTCCATTGATCTAATCTGGTTGTTACGTGCGCTCTGCACATCGGCGCAATATGCTTAACATTTGAGGCGAGTTATTGCAAAATCCTTTAAACGGCTTAAGGGATTAAGGGATATTGAGCGGATATGAAATGTAGTCATATGACCTTTGACCTCTTAGAGTGGCCTTGGCCTTGAACCGAGCTCGTTGAAACATGCGCTCTACATATTGTCGCAGTATGATGTACATTTGTGGGTAGTTATTTCAAAACATTCATGCGGTTCAAGAGATATGGAGCGGACACGGTGTGTTAAATACAGACTGATGGACGGACAACTTGAGCAAAAACAATATGTCCCCCAATTTATAAGCAACATATTCATTTTGGTACCTCCTCTGCTGATACTGACGACCTGATGTCTGAGATGTCGGAGGTGTCTCAATTCAAACAACTCTCCTGCGCTCAGGACTCAGCTGAAATAAAAACAGAACCTCAGGTTTGTCAGCTAGCGAAGCTATTGACCTTATATTTAGAATGTATGTGTTTGCTAGGTAGTATTGATTACTAGTAATTCTAAATGCCGTCCAGGCTTTATTAAATGATGTTTATTTTTTTAAAGATTATCCCGCCTCTAGATGTATTTTATCACCTTTACGCTTGACGACGTTGAGAAGACTTATTCACAAATAAGGACAATTTTGAGAAAAAGGCAAGTGTATGCGACGATATATGTTGTTCAAACTCATATATATTCACCTCGACTTTCATTCCTTAATTGAATGGCCCACCCTTCGGACTCCACACACTTAAACCAGGCTAACTGCATTCATACCCCGACAATTGCTTCAATCACGTAATTCTGAGTCTTAATCTGAGCGAGTAAGTTGAAGCGACCAATTCTGACTTTTATTCAAAGGGGAAGTACGCAGTTAATCAGAAGATATTCAACCATTTTAAAGAGGTCTATAGAGTCTGTATTATCAATACGGTCACTGAATTACTCCACTCTAATAGAGTTCTTTGGAATAAATAGTTTACGGTTGGAGAGTGGTGGAGTTGTCGAATGTCGTCGTCCTTTGTAAATACACATTGAAACTGGTCGATCAGGATGTCTACTTACCTTTTCAATCGCTAACAAGATGGTTATAATCCATTAGAAGAGCTATGCCTTTTTATATTTAATTTGTATTTGTAAAACGGTTCAGTGATATTATTTTCTCGGCCTTTATTAATGAATATATTTATGTGATTACATTCTGCTTTTCGAATAAGAAACTATGTTTCCTTCTGACATCTAGTCCAATCATTTGTTTTCTTAGCATTGTTGTCGCTTTACGTTTCAATTGTTTTGTCCTCTTTAGTGATTAGTCTTCTCTAGGGTTATTAGAAATCTCAAAATGGTATTGTCAACAGGAAATGACAGTGAAATAAGGTATTTTGAAAAAAATAGTTTTTGAATTTGCAACATCTTCACAGTGATAAAGAATAATTTTGGTATTTATTTGAAGTCTTATATCAAAGATACAAAAGCGACATATTTTATTTTATAGGAATTTAAACATGATTGAATTTCATTATGTAAAATAGCATTAAAAAAGCTGAATGACTATATTGATTGCATCACGGAAAACAGACAACTTGTAACTGATTCCATTTGTTGCAGTTACCTTATTTAAAAGCAAAAATCTGCAACAAAAACAACATGCGGCCTACATGCACATTACCCTTTAATCAAAATTCGTACCCGTACTTGCGTGTAGGTAAAGAAATTTGTTCAAGTTTCTGTATGTATCCTTAAAAAATCTCAACACAGCTATCCTGTTCTCTGATTATGAGCTTCATTTTGTTTACATCACGATAAAACATTATATTTTCAATTAATTCCGCTTATATGGGGTTATATTGCCAGGACCGGGAAAGCTTTTATTGGCAAAGCTGCGGGAAAAAGGGGATATTAATATCGATCGCTGTTAGGACCAATAAAATGCGATATGCTTGACCACCACTGCCGGGCCCTCGGGATAGGTGTTGAAGGGGATAAGTTAAAAGCTACTTATATGTCCAATTAATAAGCTTTAGATATTGAACATGTATTCATATAAAGACAAAACAGACTATGGACAAAACATTACATACCATTAAATAACAGGTTGACAATCGTTTTGACAGGGTAGATAAAACATACCACATCATCTTTTAAGCAAAGCTTAATTGGCGATTGCACATGGATGACATTAATATTAATAGGTCAGTATTAACACTATTTGAATTGGTTATTTCGATAATAACATAACATGTAATTAAAAAAACATTAAAAGGTAACTATAACATTAGGCCTTTTTTTAATAAATTTGTAAACGTATCCGCCGCCCAGTTATTTCGAAAACATCAAAAAAAGTGAAAAAGGATTGAAAAAAAAAATTGAAACAAAAATCGGATTGTTTTTTTGAAAAATTGATGTATGTTCATATGTTCATGTAAAATCTGTTGCCTGTTCCTTTGTAGCATGAGGGTGCAGTTTTCATAATTGTTTTCAAAATGGCGGCCTCAATGAAGCTGAGATCATACATGGTGGTGGTGTTAGTAGTTTATATTTCCCCGGCTATTCCCGTTATACCCCCGGACCTGGGGAGAGGGGGGGGGCGTGGTAACAATTGACTGGTGCATTACTAGAACTTGTTATTAGCTTGGATGTTTTTATTATATTTCAATGTTGTTTGTTTAACTTTGGATGATCTGATGAAACCAGATGGAAGAAAACATAAACGAACATATGTATATTAACTCTAGCAGTTCTAAGCTGGCTCGGTTAGCACAGTTGGTAAAATGTTAGTATTCCAATTCAAAGGTCACTGGTTCTAACTTGTAGTCTGCTGGCTACAGTCACTGTCGTGGGTTGATTCATGTTAAGTGAAGCCGTGGAATGTGCTGGTTTTGTAGCCAATGTAGACCCTGTATAAACTGACAACACCTGTAAATGACTTTAAATGTTTTTATTGTGTGTTTACCCCACTTTAACTTCAAAAGTCTTGTGGCAATTAAGTGGCATTTTATTACTTCTTTATATTTATAAATATTTTCTTTAATTTGTAGCCCAGGTTCAAAGCTGCACTCTCTGTTCAAACTATGGGAAAAGACGTGTTGTTTATTGTCAGCATCATCTCGACCCTTTTCCCAGACCCAGGACAATGACACAACGATGTGTTTGTCGGGGGGGGGGCATTAATTGTTAAACATATATGGATACCACCTACTATTCAAGTAATCACAAGGCAGTCCAAAGGACGGCTATATCCCCCGCCGTTGTTTCTTAGTATAATTTGTTTTTCTCGCAACCTGACTGGTACGTTGAATCTGAACAAAATTGTACACAACCACTGGTCTAGAGTGGAAATATAGGAAATACAAGTTGTTTGATCGGTAAACTAAATATTCTTGGATATTTGAACATAGTACAAAAGGATATTTGTTAAAGTTTTTATTATTGTGTGTAGTGTTGGTAATATCAATGTAAAGGTTATTTTGGCTAAACATAGGAAGGAAAATGAGTCCTTGATTTATATCATCGATGAAATAGCAAGCCTCAAGTATTTTCTATAAAGTGATACATATATATTGTGCTGACGTCATAACATTGTTTTACTGCTTTTGAAGAGAAAAAACATGTTATAAATATATGATCACATTTGTTTCCATTGCTTTTTTAAAAGAAATATTAAGCTTGTTGCACATAATGATAATGCTTGGTAGAGTGCGTTAAGTATCAATCTGTGTAACTTGTTTAACACTTTAAATTAATATTTATATATTATCTTCTATTTAGCATTGTCATAATATGGACCCAAAACTGAATGATGGATTTATAGCACAAATTGCAGCTGGTTCGAGTTCTTGGATCAATTCAGTTACTGCTGCTAAAAGTACATGAACTGTATAGGGTCAATAAATCCAGTAATAATTGACATGCCTACACTGCTAAATATAAAAAGCCCGGACACAAGCATGTGTAGTACGACCTTTAAATGTGATATGTGACCTTGACCAATGATGTATGGACCCGGGTCAAGGTCATTGCACATCGTCTCAATAAGGACAACATTTGTACCAAGTAATATGGTACTCCATCAATGCATAAGTAAACTATAGCGCAGATACGAGCATGTGTACTCTGACCTTAAATGTCTCGTGTGACATTGACCTTAGAGGTCTGGACCCGGCATATCGTCTCAATGAGGACAGCATTTGTACCAAGTAATATGGTAATCCATCAATGCATAATTAAGTTATAGCGCGGACACGAGCATGTGTACTCTGACCTTAAAATGTCTCGTGTGACCTTGACCTTTGAGGTATGGACCCAGGTCAAGGTCACTGCACAATGTCTCAATGAGGACAACATTTGTACTTTGTAATATTGTAATCCATAAATGCATAATTAAGTTTTAGCGCGGACACGAGCATATGTACTGTGACCTTTAAATGTCTCGTGTGACCTTGACCTTTGAGCTATGGACCCGGGTCAAGGTCACTGCACATCGTCGCAATGAGGACAACATTTGTACCATGTAATATGGTAATCCATGAATGCATAAGTAAGTTATAGCGCGGACATGAGCATGTGTACTCTGAACTTTAAATGTCTCTTGTGACCTTGACCTTTGAGGTATGGACCCGGGTCATGGTCACTGCACATTGTCTCAATGAGGACAACATTTGTACCAAGTTATATGGTAATCAATCAATGCATAAGTAAGTTATAGCACGGACACGAAATATTACAGCTAGGCGGACGGACGGACGGACGGACTGACAAACGGACGAAGTGCATTCCTATTATTATTTACATTTCCTTATTCCATTTAAAAAGTAATTGAGTCTTGGAGCAATATAAAGCATATTCATGACACTATTACACTGCAGGTGTGTCAGTGAAAATTTCTACAGACTGAGTGTATTTTTTATGTTGAGAAGACGAATAAGTGCCCAGCTATGAGGAACCAATTGCTGGTTAGACACAGGTATATTTCATTGTAATGCTGATATGTGGAAATAAAGTTGCAAATAGGAAAACTCTTGCAGTCAGGATGCGCTTCAAAAACAACAAAAAGATGTGAAACTAAAACTGAAAGTTTTTAATAATATTGACCTTATGTAACATTATTTTAAAGTGAAGTGAATAAAATGCTTATATCATGATTACATTAATTTAAATCTGAAATTGGTAGGAGATAACATTGGACTGTAAAGCCAAACATATGTGTATGACAATGTGAGCATTTGAACATTTCAATATTTATTATAATATTGAGGCATTGCAGACATTGTGTTGTATAGAAATTAAAACATACATTTTCTTTATTTACAAATGTCATTCATATGTGTCTATGAACATGTCTTTTCTGTTTGTGATATTTTGATATTTTGGTTTTGCCACTTATACAAAAATACACGTATTGTAAAAAAAAAAGAAGAAAAAAGTAACTTGTCTGGATTCCTTTTTTTCGCACCACCCGTCCAACAATTCTTTTTAAACAAATCCGTTTACCAATTTATAAAAAAATGGCCTTATGTACATATGAATGATTATTTAGATATTCAACTTAAGAGATAGCGGAGTTTTTAAAAAGAACTAGGTGCTAAGGGCGGAAAGGCACTTTGTTTTGTATTTACTCGTTTAAGTACAATTTGAAGAACGTGTTTATTCGACTTGACTTTACTTCCGTAACATACCTTGTACATAAAAATATTTACGGCATTTTAGGCGTAAAGTGTTTATATCAGTCTGCGAGCACCCAGGCGCGAGTGCCTGACAAAAGCACATGGACAAAACATCAAATGCCATTTTTGAACAACTGATGCCGGACAATCATTTATCCCATAAAAAGCTATACCTTAAACTTTTTTTTGCGAAAACATTAAATACCTTGAATAAATTTCCATCTTACAATAAGCAGTGAAAAGGAAATCCAAATAACGATTTCGAAATATTTGATTTATTTTATGTTAATTAATTAAGGGATGTTATGTCCACCCTTGTCAAAATGATAAGGGACATTTTGTTGACCTTTTATAATTTGGCATGCGATGTTTTGTCAATGGGGTGTTTTGTCCTACATTCCCCATTCGCGGCACTAACTTCATTGGCCCCTCGCCTCCTCCTTGCTGTTTATTGGCCCATGCTGTGACACATTCCAGAATAGTCTTCATCTTTGTTTACACTTTCAGGGAAAAGAAAAATATGTTGGTAAGTAAGAAATAGGATTCTGTGTTGGTTCATAACACCTTTATCAAACACAAAATACAAAACAAATAAGAAAACACAATCTTTGTATACTCCAAATACCTGTTTGGCCTTTTTCAAAAGAAAATACAAGGTAATACAATGACTGCTTGAACATCTTGAGAAAAAGAAAACATAAATAATGATTGAAAGTGACACTCTTATTCAAAATCAATACATACACATGCGTATCGAAAATCAGTTTTGACTGATAAACTTTTAACTTTTACTAAATAATGCATTTACTGAAAATACAAATTACTGATAACAAGATTGTAACCATGTATTTAATAGCAAAAAGCGCAATATTATTAAATGATTGGTGAATGCTAAAAGATTTGGCCTACGTTAATCTGATAAGCTAGAAATACTGTGTTTTATGCTCATTCTTTAAATTTCATCTCGGTATCCTTTAGAAGAACCATTGTTTTCGACGTATTCATCCTTTATGGAATATTAAAACAATATTATTAATTGTGGTAAATCTTATCTGGGAGTGAGAGTGCATCTTTAAAAAATGAATAAAAGGCATGATTTTTGTAAACGCCGTTTACCTGATGTTGGGGTTCTTTTTATACAATAACTGCTTTAAATAGTATCAAGAAGAAACACGATGCAAAAACCTAATAATAATTAAAAACTTAAACAAAAAAAGAGCACGATCATTGTATACGCCGAGAACTTGTTGTTGGGGTTCATTTCAAAGGGTGGTAATACAATGCCCGTTTTAACATCCAGACGTATATCTAACCCTAACCCTGACCCTAATTATAAACATTTGGTGATTATCCCATCAATCTAGTTGGGATAAAATCCCCCCTTTGGTTTCAAAATTTGTCACATTTGGAGATGTGACGGTGTCAAGCCATAGTATAGCTTTTAATGGCGTATGCAGACCGTTAAAAACTCAACAACTACAACAATAATATTGAATTACTGCAACCCTAACAATTGGTTTTTATACTAAGACATTGTTTGTTACTTAAATCTCTGTTAGTCTGACCAGTCCGTCCGTTTGGCCGTCCATATCGTTTTCGTACGTTTAAGTCACCTATTTACTAAAAATGAAGTATCCTGTGATTTAGGTAGTAATGTTGTGCGACGTCTGTTAATACGTACGTGATATAAGTAAGTGTTGGTTTCATGACATTTCTTAAAACAACAAAATGCAAGTAACTGCATACTTTTACCGTTGAGATGTTACACATTATCTTTCAAAAGGATATGGGGAAGACACAAACAAACCATTCAGCTCAAATGAAAAAGGTAGATTTCACTTTTAAGTTAATATTTATATTCAAACACTCCTTTGATACATTATTAGCAACATATGGCACGTTAATATGACAATATTTATCACCTGCGAACCCATTTGTCTTCTGTATGCTGACCTAAGAATTAAGTGGAACCGAATTAAACACTATAAATCAATTTATATACATTATATCTAGTACTAGCACTCAGCTATTTGGAATCTCACAAAATTTGTATTTAATGCTATTATTTCAAAATCAGCTTTACTATACAGAAAACATTTCAAAATATTAGTGGTAAAAAATCATATTAACAATATAAAAACATATTAACCAAATATGTGTATCAAAATGTGCACGCACAGTCAATGGTATGCCGAAGCAAATAGTATACATTCCTTTTTGGTAGTTCATCTCTATTCAAAATCTTTTGAAACAAGAT
Source organism: Mya arenaria (assembly GCF_026914265.1). Taxonomy (NCBI): domain Eukaryota; kingdom Metazoa; phylum Mollusca; class Bivalvia; order Myida; family Myidae; genus Mya; species Mya arenaria. Next base: position 60,142,653 of record NC_069127.1, read on the forward strand.
TAGAGTCTTGACAAAAGATTTGAATCAATATTTGAATAAAGTCTTCAAAAGCAAGTTTCATGCTAGTTTACAGAAGATAGTTAAACATATTTTGTTAAGGATATTTCCCCAAAGAATTACTTGTATAGCAAAAATAACAAAAATGCAACTAGGAGGTCAATAAATATGAGTTTTGGTTATGAAAATTATAGCGATAAGGTTTATTAGGCCATCAATAAGAGGTTAAAATGTTCTGTACCTTTGTCCTTCGTCGTGGGATTATCGGCATTTGGACGCTTTTTGTATATTTCAGATTATGCATTCGATTTGAAAGTGTTAAAAAATCAAGCGAAAGTGAACGCTATTTAACATTCAATGACTTTTAATGTATTTACACATATCAGCTTCATGAGAAATATATGATTTTTTTTTATCTAATCGTCATAATTGATGTTATTTCCATGGATGTAGTTCGACTAATGTTCGACTTATGACTTAAATGGTAAGTAAATAATAAAGTGCAATTTAGTTTTTCAAGCCAGTCGGTTTCAATGTTTCAGTATTACTGAAACCCAAAGCTTATATGGTATATTTCTCTTAACACCGTAAATATTCAACTTCCATGTCATAACAATGTCAACTATTTGCACATGCAATGGTGGTGTGTAAGCTTTTTTATACTCGCACTTGGGCCTTGACCATTCGGCGAGTGTCTGATAAGAGTGTAAGTAATTTTATGTTTCTTTTAGTACACATGCGAAGTTTTATTGGTTCATTTATTATCGTTAATTTCTTTAGTTACTGCCAGCTGTCAACCATGTTCAGTTAAATCAGAAATGTTTCCTTTTTTAAGCAGAATTATTTTATTTCATTATTCTAATTATGTATTTATTCCTGAGATAATAATGTATATTACAATGTTTGTATGCATTATTTACATTGAAATTGAGATCTTTTTTTCGTCTGCTAAAGAACATGGTTTTGTTGACCTTGACACATAACAAGCCTTGTTTTATGTTCGGATTTTTTTCTCCAATAAACTTTCAATATAATCTAATAAATGGTTTTAAGTGTTTTATTTTACTTTTTATACCTATTGTTTACTTCAAAATACTAGAAATCTTAAGAAATGAACATTTAGCACATGTGTAATGGCTGTCATGGTCAATTCTTAGAATATTACCCTCCTGACGAGTCTATTCACAGTTTTGGGGTAGTTTGGCTCTTTTACTGTCTAGGGTGTATAGGCAGATTCATTAAATTGCCCTTACTGTTCTGCAAATGCTGTACTTAAAATACCTGCTTTCCTTCAAATGTTTCAATTTGTTTTCTACTTCTAGTTTATTTGTGCATCGTTGTAGTAAAGCTTTTGTTGAATAAAGATCACTTTATGATGTTTTGAAGGTAATCTTCTCTGGTTGGTCAACATATTTTCATCACTGTCATTGAGTAAAAAATACACAGAAATTGTGGATAACCCTAGGTTGGTATAGGTGATTTAAACATGTATGATGTACATGCAATTATAAAAACAAGTTACTTAAATAAAAATTAATACAAGTTCATACATTCATTATGCAAAAATACGTCCTTTTTCAATGAATTGATATATATATATATATAGATCAGGTCAATCGGGTGATTTCTTCATTTACAATGATATATTTGATAAACTTTGCTTCATTGTCAAAGATACAGTCCGCCTATTAAGGTAACATGAGAACGCGAGACAGAAATGATATGCTCGTTAACCGGTAAAGCAGATATACATTTATCTTCTTAAACATGTTAAGTTTTCTTCTTTGATAATTTGTCATCGATAATGGTACTTCGTTAAATAGTAATGGTAGTATATTCTATGTATCATGGTCATTTATGTAATCGAAATTAAAAACACGCTATAATACACGTAATAGCATCTATACAGGTAATAAAACTAAGAGTACTTCAATAAAGGCCACACCAACTTAAGTCATCGCTCATGATATGTTAACTGATGAAGTTAAAGCCTAGTGGGTTTACACAAATAATAATTCAATTTTGTTTTAAAACAAGGTAGGCAAAATAAATTGTTTTATATTTAGAATGATAATCCTTTACCATTATGACTCCTTTCATTGTGTAAAATTAAAAGGAAATACCACACATATACTCTTTTCAACAGCTGTTTAATATTTCAGGAAGTTTTCAGAGGCATTTTATTATGTTTAATAGGATAAATATACTGCAATTTATTGATCGTTATACAGTAGCGTAAAATCGCAGGTTTCAATTGTTACGTTTAAATCGTCAATGGGTTGTAATATGTATACACTTTATAGTTTTGTAATTTAAATGTTATATAAACGTATTAAGAATATTACTCTTGTAAACTATAAACTGAGCAAAACGTTTATCTAAGTAATACATAATCTACCAAATAATAAAGTTTCTCGTAAATGACCAATGTATGCTCTCCATCGCAACCAAACTAATGTTGTATAGAGACGTGTCCTCAATGGTTGGTCAATGAACTATTTAATCGAGTCCAACAATTGCCTTATATTGTTGGTACAGAGTCCAATCGATCAAATGTTTGTGTCAGGTCTAAGGTTTCTTGGTTATTTAGGCCAATGCATGTCCGATGGATCATTTGGATATAATCCAGTTTATAATTGTACAGTCGGTAATTGTACCGAACTGCATATCATAGCTATAGAATCAATTGCATGTCCTACGGCCGTTGGTAAATTGTCCAAAGCATAGCTGTATAGAGTCCAATGTTTGTCCTATGGGTCGTTTTGAAATGATTCTATTTCAAAACTGTATATAGTCCAATGTCTGTCCAATTATTGCACTTAATAATTGTATATAGACATAAAGTAATTTTATCAATGTTATACAAATTTCGAATTAAATGAAGGTATACGTAATTATGCTGTCGATATCTGCATAGAGTCTTTGCATTTTAACATTCAGATGATTCTGAACTACTTGATGTTTGGATTTTTGTAATGTTATGTGGGCAAATATGCACCTTGGGTATTGTTCGACATTTACCATGGTAATTGAGAACATTGTTCTTTCAATAAAATACCGATAGTTTTTGTTGAAAAGAACATAATACATAATGATGGAGCTAATATTAATGTGTAAGATATCAATATCTGTATTTAATACATCTCGTATTCACTAAGCTATGTTATCTTGCAGTTCTTTAAGGAAAATAATAGAGCATCGCTAAAATAGGAGAGCGGTAGCCTTTTTTATTAAATGCATTTGAAAGTTAAACAAAAACTTTGATAGCATATGAGTCTCAAAGAAAAACCAAGTTTTTAAACTTATTTTTTTTTTATTTAAATCACACATACACATGGTATTTCAAATTCAAAAACGTTTGACATAACAACAAAAGTTTTATTATAAACAATTTCCTGTGTTTGTTTATCATTATTCGTCAAGTATGTACTTTTAACCCTGTCAAATTCAAAATACCCCCGAGGCAAAAATATGTTTTGTGTTTATATGACATGAATAACCAAAAAGTGGGAAATTACCCTATTTCCAGACCAGGGGGAAGTCTGCCCTTAAAGGTCAATACATCCCTGTGAATTATGACACTCATGACCACAAATTTGAACCTTGGGTAATATATATTTCAGAGTGAAAACAATTTAGTATTTAATCCTCACAGCTCTCAAGAACACTCCGTTGTTTACCGACATGTGTAATTGACCTTACATGATCTTGCTATTCCCCGTTAAATGGTCAATTATGTATATGGACATAATCAACAGTATGTTGTACCGTACATTTAGGTTGACTTTTGATTCACACCAGCATATTTTACCAATGCATTCTTACATCAATAACAACTTTATGACCAAATTTGGCATGCTGAAGTTCTATGAAACATTGGATTTTTCAAAAAAGATCTGAACACATATTGCTTTATCTTTATAAATTTGATTAAAGGTAGTACACTACAGTATTTGGCGACCTTTTACTATCATAATATTTAAATAGAGAAGAAATGGACAAGGTATCACAATTATTAAGGAAAAACTTTTATTAAGTTTTGAGTGTCACAACTACACTATTAACCATATGATTAAGACTATATAAGCAATAGCAACCATCTAACCTACTTTGATCAACTTTGACACCCTCTAATGTTATGAAATTTACAAATCTTTACACAACAAAATATGTTTCAATTAAACGAACATACATTTTACGATTTAGCCAGTACTTTTTGGCACAAACTCCACTTAATATCACATTTTAGGCGGCTCTACATCACGAACCCAACAGCGATTCCGTACCTAAGATTTAGGGGATGTTATGATAGGATGTATTCCGGTGACCTGTACAACGTCTCGTTCGTAATCGCTGTAGGATTCTTGATGGACAGCCGTTTCGACTGTTACATTAACTGCTAATATACATGAAGTCGGTTTAATCACAATATTGAATCGTTCACAAAGTTAAATTGTGCGTAAAAATACATCTATGCTTTTGCAATATGTTCTCTTCATTTTTTAAAATCGCTTATTGTCTTTATGTTCATTCTTAGTTGATTGTTTCTTTATTAAAATATATCAAGTGTATTATATTTCGAATAAGAGTATCTTAAAATATGTAATGGTTTAGTTGTATAGCAATGTTTCAATAGTTCTTATTTCTAATATCGGGAGTGCAAATTGTAGTTTTTTTGGCGCTGAAAAAAACATTTGGTTCGGATAACCCGATCCTACATACGGAATAGCGGCCGACCCTACCGTTTCTATATTCAGTTTGAAAAAAACAACAACATTCCGCTATGATGAAAATGACATTCTTTTATAAATCTAAAAAAAAGAGCCTACATACCCTTCCTATTTTTGAAAAGGATGTTACCCTAACCCAACCTTTTCTTAGGCCTAAGAGACGAAAAACTTGATAATGTAACAAATGATTCATGTAATACTATGATGTTTTGACATCATCTTGATATACCAGATCTTATACATTTACTATGTACAACTCAACGATAAAAGAGACTAATAATCTCAATTTTTTCCTTTAATTAAAAAAACATGTATATTAGGGATGCAAACAAATGGCAAAATTGATATTCGAATATTCGGTAATTCTTTCGATCGAATATTCGAATATTACTCTTCTTTGTCGTATCCGGTCTACGCGATGGACACTTATTGTTCCACAAATTGGCCTCTGAATTTCCCCATTTTAAGAAAACATCCAAAGAAAAAGCGATACATTTTAAACAAAAAATCGAAATATTTCAATTCCTGTGCGTTTATATTTGTAAACAATGCAAAATAAGATCGAATATTTTCGTATTTTCCCGGTTAAATGACGATATGCGCCAACATGTGAATGGCAGCCTCGTTTTGGGATTGATGTAATATATTTATAGCAAACGACTCCATTGCCAAATGTCGATTTTGCCTTATGTATTGTACAACAATACAGGACATATATCCTTAAACGCTAAACCATACAGTTATGTTTCAAGGCAAGAGCATTAAATCGAAACACGGAAAAAAGTTTAAAGCACATAACAAGAACATGTCCTTTGTATCTTCAAGGCGATGTGAGCAATATCGCCAAACCCGATTAGCAGGGAAGGCAACGCATTGGTATAAAGACCTATCTCTTAAACTCTTAATTGGCATGTTCATTTAAATGTACCCAAAATAGAATATGTTTAATGTCAATTGTCTAACAGCCAGTAAATGCAAAATTACAGGGACTGTTTATAGTTCCCGACGATATATCCGATATTACGCGTGTATAGTGTCATCAAGTTCACACCTCTGGCATTAGGAGTCTATCGTTGTAAAAATAAGACAAACGAAGGACACAGTTGTAGGCTAAACGTTAATTAATTTATTAATTTAACAAAAAACATCGTATATTCGAATGCCTATTTTGACATTCGAATACCAAACGTTCGATCGAATATTCGAATATTCGTTTGCATTTATGCTGACCACAGGTGCTCGTCACATTGCCTGGATATAGTACTTAATACATTCTTTTTTTCATATTATTTTATTTTTAATATTTTTTATTTTTTTTATTTTCATTATTTATTTATTTATTTCGGTCAAGATAGTGAATTCATGTCATTTAAAAAATTATTCCACAATTTTTCATGAAAGAAAATTAGTATAATTTAAATAAATATAAGGTGAACATGTGGAAAAAATCATCCATTTTAAACGGACCTAACAATAGAGCATAGTTTCTAAATTTAATTGAGCTAACCTAATAATTTTTACTGTTCTGATCAGATAAGATTACCATCTACAAGAAAAATATAACTTTTATGCTTTCATATGTTCATTTGGAAACAACATATACAAATACAGTAGATTTGTTAACAGTTTTATAAAATAACATATATTAATCTACTCACTGTTTACATCAGTCACACAAATTATGATAAACTTTTTGAGAGTCTTTGTGGTAATCCGTCATTTTCTTTTGAATTTAAACGCATGGTTTAAAATGAACATAAATGTTGTCACTCAATGGTCGCCGGTTTAAATGTGCAGTTTTTGGTATGCATTGCGTGCGTCGAATAGAGACACGTGTTTAGTGTTACCTTCATGAACTTTCAATTACCCAAATGGTATCATGTTAACATTGTTAAGGTAATATAAAACCGAACCATGTCTATACTACACTATTTTAACTTAAGGATTGACACTCAAATGTTCAAGTATAAGAAAAGTACTCGTAATATTATCGAGTTAAATATTTGGCTATTAAACACGAATATATTGAAGCAATTTACTTAACACACTTAATATTAATATAATCCCTATAATCATAACAAATCCAAAACAAGAAGCAGAGTTTCATAAAACGTTTTTAATTTAACGCCTAATTTATGATGTACCTATACAAAAAATGTATTTTATGGCTTTTCGGTATTTTGAAACAGAAACGCTATCAAACAAGGGAGTCTTTGAGTCCCTGCGAAACATAGCAGGCATTTAGGGACACTTTGTCTGTAGTCGCCGTCACACGCGTATTACTTGACAATATCGTTTGAACAATATAAACATGGTACGCATTGGGGCCATGGTCACTATATTACCCCTATCGTTTTCTTTGTCAGTAGACAGCAGTCCAAGGTCATGGATACATTCACAAGACAAAATGTGGGCGAAATGCGACAAATTTGGCTCGTTCAATTAAACAATACACAACCAGTGGAAAAAGGTTTATTGAAAGTTAAGCAAGTGCTAATATTTTTGCTGTTTTTACTAAGAGAAAAGGAATAATTTAGATATTTTTTTAATGTAAAAAGGAGAGACGGCCATGATTCGTTGTTCTTGCAGGGCAATTGAGACGCCTTGTTTTTTTAAATGTTTATCTCAGGAAGGTTCCTCAGAAGTTTCAATAAATTTGACTCAATAGTTTCAGAGGATACGTTTTTAAAGCAAAACAGAACACAGACATTTTAATGCTGTTGGTGTTGGTATATTATAACGTCTTTTTGCATATTATGACGCTCACACTATAAAGCTTCTTATCAAATTTCTTTCTTTTAAAATACATTTTCTTTGTGTAAATGGTTTGGCATTAAAATGCTTCTGACATAAAACGACATGAACGCACTTTCACTTGGGTCACGCGTCACACGCAACTCTTTGAACCGCTAATTAGTTATCTTACTCTTACTTTATGATACATCAGCTGTAATAAATGCATCAATGTTAATCCTTTTTTCGGTATAAGGTACGTCGTAATGTTAAGTCAGTAATTTACAATAGATTAAAGAGTGAACTTTCAAGACCATCTTTGGTGCAATGCCAAACGTGAACATTGGCAACCGGGGATATTTTTTCAACCACTTAGTTTCGCAATTTAAGCTACGTTTCATCTTGACTATAAATGTAGTTTGAATGGTTCATGACATCATTTTAAGAAACCAGATAGTTTCCCTTGACTGATTAAATGAAATTATCTTTCTTCCTAACATCGACAAGAGTGAAAATATGCAACGTTTACCATTGACACAGATAACAATCACGCTTCATTATAATAATTTAAAAAAATAACGTTTCAAAGTCAAAATCTAAAATTTACAATATACAGCATTGTATAACTAAATCGTTGAGGGAAAATATATTTCTTCATCCTCTAAAATTTTCAAACAATAGAACATATTGTTGGTACTTCCTCATCAACTACTGAAACAAGTACCTTTCAAAAAAGCTATATATCAGTGCTTATATTTTGCAACTGCGAGTATGTATGGTTTTGTAACTCTTATTTTCGCATTTTAAAGTACGTTTCATGTTAAATATTAATGTCTCAGTTTGTAAGACGATCCACAGCATGTTTACATCATCCTGAGAAACTAGATAGTTTTCCTTGTTTTTTTTAGAACACTAAATGTCCTTGACACAGATGTGAATCACGTTTTGTTATAATGAAGATAGCGTCCCAAATAATAAATCTTAAGTTTCACTGTAATACAGCAATAAAACAAAATCGTTTGGGTATACGATATTTCTTTGACCGCTTACATCTCAATAAAAAGTAAAGACTTTGTAGAAATATCGTATATTGCATTCTTTAAATTCTCACTTCGATGTTACTTTTCTTAAACGTTTTCAAAATCTTAAACATGATTATGTTTTAATTTTATTCTTGGCATAGTTATTTGAATGTTTTTCGGGATATCGGTGGCAACGGATTTTACAGTTTTATCTTATGTAATAATATATGTGGTAGTACTTTTTGAAAACACCAGGTCACACAAATTACAAACACATACAAACAACTCGCACAAAAGAACTAATGGATTTGGCTAGCAAGTTCATTAGTATTAACCCCTTCATCATTGTAACGTAAATGTCGCATGCATTTAATATTAAACATAAATTAAAAAAACTAGTAAGCAACGGGTTTGAAATCAGATCTAACATTTTCAAAAAGAATAAGTTGCAACTATATTTTTTAAAATGCATTCATTGTAACATCCCAGACTTGTTGAGGGCAAAAATAAAAAGAAAGGCTTGGTTACTTGTTTAAACCTTCAATATTAAGGAACATCGGGAACACATATAACTGCAGACCGAGTTGTATTTAATGATGTCATTCAAACCTGTTTGGCTGAGCAAGGGACTGTTTTATTTTACGTGCTTTTATGAATGAAGAAAAGCTTACTCTTATTGTTTCCGGTCATGTAATCAGTGCTGGAAAACCCCATCTTACACACCCCATGTAAGATGAGGTACGCTCAACAACGCGCCACTTCTGATTTCTTTTATTGTATGGTTTATAAATGTATATTATGCCATTTCAATGAAGCGCAATTAAATGAATAAGTATTATCAAAATTTATAGAGGAACTATTTGACGCCAATAGTGATTTAAAATTACTGCGCTTTATGACGTCAGTAAACAACGTCGCACGCGCTTTTTGGTGAAATTTACAAAAGTGCGTTTTCTACGTCAATTTTCCTAAAAAATAAATAATTTTAGATATGCCAGCAAAAATATTAATCATGTGTTTCCGGTCCGGATCGAAAAATCTGACCCTCGGGCACGCTGCGAGCATGCC